>NC_042986.1:42880588-42933088 GCF_901001165.1 Salmo trutta
ACTACTGTTCTGGTCCTCTCTTCTATACCAGACTACTGTTCTGGTCCTCTCTTCTATTTGTTTTCAACTCTCCAGTTGTTCTCTTATCCAATTAAGCTCCCACATTTTTCTTTTTACCTCAGTGGATCGATGTAAACTATTTCTGCTCAAGTTTCTTAAAGCATTTAGCAATTGGCGTGTATTTGCAGCGTTACAGTTAAGCCCTAAAGCTTATAGGCTTATGTCACGGCTCCTCCTCTGCAGTGCAGGGGCGGTTCGTCCTGCAGGCAGAGGAGGGTCATTAGTGATTGGAGCCACCTGGGCTCAGGGTATTTAAACTGCTTCACTAACCTCTCTCTCTCTGCTCCTCCAGGTATGATCCTGTTTTGTTTGTTCCTTTGTAGTTTTACGTAGTTTCCACTCAGTCATATTCACACTGTCACGTCCTGACCAGTAAAAGGGGTTATTTGTTATTGTAGTTTGGTCAGGACGTGACAGGGGGTATTTGTTTTATGTGTTTCGGGGTTTTTGGGTTATGTTCTATGTTAGTATATTTCTATGTTTGTTCTAGTATGTCTATTCCTATGTTTAAGTTTCTTGGGTTGACCTTCAATTGGAGGCAGCTGTTCCTCGTTGCCTCTAATTGAAGGTCCTATTTAGTAGGGGGGTGTTTTTTTTCTCCTGTGTTTTGTGGGTGGTTGTTTCCTGTTTTGTGTATTGTTGCACCTGACGGGACTGTTTACGGTCGTTTTGTTATTTTGTTGTTGTAGAGTTAAAATAAAGTAACTATGAACACGTCACACGCTGCGTCTTGGTCCCCATTAGACGACCCACGTTACACACGTTACACGTTACACACACACACACACACACACACACACACACACACACACACACAGATTCATACACCCTACATTATGACATTTCCACACCTCATTCCTTTTTCTTTGTTTAAAGTTAATCGTTTTTGGTTTATAATAAAGAACCTTTTTGATTGGCCTATCCCTGTTGTTCGTGTCCCCTCATTTTTGCCACAGGCTATGAGCCGGCCTGTGACACTTATGCTATGCATTAACGCTATATAAACATAATGAAAGAAAAACCTCAATGTAACATATCGTTTAGATATCAATTGCACAATAATTATACATCTATGGATTTTTAACGTATTGTTTTCTCTTTATTCAACTCGCCCACCACCCAGATATAACAGCGAGGACTGTGGGTTATGAGCAGTGGCGACCCGTCATTCATGTTTTGAGCCTCGCCTGTTAAGCTAAAAAATAAAAAAATCATATATATATTTATTTTTTTTGCATGTTATTTTGGCATTAATACGTGTCACATTCAGTTTGCAAACATTATAAAAAACAAAAAAAATCTTAGCTAGCAAGCTAGCAGTCATCATCATGAATCAAGTTGACAATCTACTGGCAAATCTTTTTTAATCCTTGTCATATGAAGAGAAATGATTAAGAGAAATTATAGATAAAACGTATCGGTGCTCATCGGCCATTGGACAGAAATATTACACAACAAGTTGAAAATCGCCTTATTCAACAATGAGTGGTTTGGAAGGAATCAGTGGCTAACTGCAAGCGTTGCAAAGCAATCACTATCCTGCTATTCAGTAGAGTGGGTGTGTGGTTCAAATTTGGGTTTAAGGGTCTCTTTTCCAAGCTTAAAAGGATAAACATTCAACATTGGCCACGCTGTCAATCCAGCATGCCTTCTGCCGCGTTCAAAACAACTGGGAACTCTGAACTGGGAAATCTCAGAGTTCAGTGAGTTCAAAACAACTGGAAACTCTGAACTGGGAAATCTCAGAGTTCAGTGAGTTCAAGACAACTGGGAAATCAGAAAAAAAAAACGTTCTCCGACTGGGGAAATACGTTTTGAAAGGTCATAAGGTCATCCAAGTCGGGAACTAGGGCCTCTTTCTCGAGCTCCAACTTGAAGATCACTGATGTCATGATTCGACCTAGTTTGTCAATCTCAATTGTGAGTAAAAACCAAATTTTTGTTTAAGCAACTCAGCCATATCAGCTATGTTTTATTAAAAGGGAGTAAATGAGGCTGAATGAACTGTTTCGCTGCCAGACAAGGCACCGCTGATAACCAGGTGTAGCAGTGGTAAGGTGTTGGGACTCTGCTGATAACCAGGTGTAACAGTGGTAAGGTGTTGGGACTCTGCTGATAACCAGGTGTAACAGTGGTAAGGTGTTGGGACTCTGCTGATAACCAGGTGTAACAGTGGTAAGGTGTTGGGACTCTGCTGATAACCAGGTGTAACAGTGGTAAGGTGTTGGGACTCTGCTGATAACCAGGTGTAACAGTGGTAAGGTGTTGGGACTCTGCTGATAACCAGGTGTAGCAGTGGTAAGGTGTTGGGACTCTGCTGATAACCAGGTGTAGCAGTGGTAAGGTGTTGGGACTCTGCTGATAACCAGGTGTAACAGTGGTAAGGTGTTGGAACTCTGCTGATAACCAGGTGTAACAGTGGTAAGGTGTTGGGACTCTGCTGATAACCAGGTGTAACAGTGGTAAGGTGTTGGGACTCTGCTGATAACCAGGTGTAACAGTGGTAAGGTGTTGGGACTCTGCTGATAACCAGGTGTAACAGTGGTAAGGTGTTGGGACTCTGCTGTTGGGACAGCTTTATGGAGGCCCTAACAGTTTGTGGGCACCGTTTGTCACCGTTATAGTGCAATTAATGTATTGTTTACTTTTGTGTTGTGTTGTGTAGTGCCTTTGCTGGCATGCATAGATTTCTTTGTTGTTGTTGAGTTTGCCCCACCAAGATTTACATGTTAAAATCGCCATTGGTTATGAATCAACCTACAGATCACTAGTGAGGGTGGGTTCTCCATCTTTCTGATGGCTGTGTTGGAGTGCTCTGCAGCTGTTAAAGGACTCACCATCTTTCTGATGGCTGTGTTGGAGTGCTCTGCAGCTGTTAAAGGACTCACCATCTTTCTGATGGCTGTGTTGGAGTGCTCTGCAGCTGTTAAAGGACTCACCATCTTTCTGATGGCTGTGTTGGAGTGCTCTGCAGCTGTTAAAGGACTCACCATCTTTCTGATGGCTGTGTTGGAGTGCTCTGCAGCTGTGGCGATCAACTCCAGAGATTCTGAAAAGACACACACAACAGAGATTTTGTTACGACAACAAACAAAAAAAACCAGTTTTAAATACTAACTTGCTCCTTTGAGCTCATATTCCTGCATTTCCCTTGAACGTATTGGAAGTAATAATATATAATATATATTTTTTAGTATAATAATATATTTTTATTTGTATAGTTCTTTTCATATCATAGAACACTCAAACTGAACTCTGGACCTCGAAGCCAGCTCCACTTCCTTTTTCCAGTGTTCCACTCTAATTAGACCAGTGACACCAGGTGTGTGGAATTAATTACCAGGTAAAACAGAAAGCCAACACGCTCCAGACCTCATAGGGTAAGAGTTGAATACTCCTGGCACTGCGAGTCTCAGAGTGGTTCACAATAGGACGACGACATAGAGTTAGAAAGAGAATCTGTCAAGCCAAATAAGTGTCCACCTGCCAAAAAAAAAAAAAAGATCTCCCCTTGCATTATAATGAGATTCAATGAACTCTAACTTTCGTTGCTAGAACTTGTAAAATTCTGGCCGGATTACATAATGAACCAAAGTACCCATTGCTTTGTTGGTTGCTCGGCTCTATTTGACTTTGTAGTGGTCTCGGAGGACGGAGGATGCGGCCAGTTCTAGTTCACCTCATAACATCTCGCTTGGTCTGCGCAAATGTACTACTTCAGAATCGCTCTCCAAGGACGGTGACCACCTACTGATTCATACTGACTGAAAAGACAACACTCTTTCTTTACCCTATATTTGTCTTTATATAAGAAAAGGTTGTTAAATAGGAAGAAATCATTTAATCTGTTTTTAGATTGATTTTTAGATTTGACGTTGCTAGCCCTTACAAAAATGAATTTGATGCGGCAAACTTCCTGCAGGTTTGTGACAAATTATTCTGTAAACTAAATAGTGTGCCACAAAATATTGCCAGAAGTTTGCAAATGTTGTTACTAGTTGTTAAATCTGTTGCACTAGCGGCAAACAGTTCACCAGAGGTTTTTTTTCTCTTTCTTTTCTAGCGGACACATCTCTCAAGATTCAATTTGATTCTGCGGCAAACCTGTGGAAACAAGATCCAAGAGCACTAACCGTTGATGACCCATCAGGGGGATTAGAAACATTTGTTAGAAAATGGAGAAGCATGCTATTTTCTCCTGCCACCAGCGCGTCAAGTCCACCAGACTACCTGCAAGTAATCTAGTGCGACTGAGTCACTGACGAGTGGAAAACGACATATGTTGTTTAGATTTAAGGGTGTTTTTGGCTGATGAAAACACAAAGTTAACAAAATGTTATGAATTTTTGAATTTGATGGTCCATCGGGGTTAAAATAGGTCGTCCTATCATAATTAGGTAGCTAGCTAGTTATCTCTGGCTGTGCTAACCTTAACGTCGCGATCATGGTCGCAACGCTAGCGTACTTTAAGTGTTGTCGCGGAATCTAACTAAATGTATGGCTTTTATCGACGTTTGGCTACCTAGCTAACTAACTATGTCAAAGGTTGAGACCTTCTCATTGTTTTGGATTTGGAAATTCAACCACTGTAATAGAATGGCTCAGGGGCTGTGTGTATTTTCATTTAACCTTTATTTAACTAGGCAAGTCAGTTAAGAACCAATTCTTAATGAATCCCACTCTCCTCATCCTCTAACTCTTTTGCTCCTCTCCCTCCTCCAGAGACGATATTTTGCATCTATTGACGTCTGATTGCCCAACAATCTGCCCACTCATCCCCTCCCTTCTCCATCTCTGGAGGCCTCCTTCCATTTCCACCTCCCTCATCAACCCCTCTGACATCATATCCTTTCTCTTCTGTCCGCCATTAACATTATTGAATTATATATATATATTTTTTTACATACCTGATCAACCTGTAACCTGTGTGTTCGCTTGTTTACGTCTCTGTCTCCTACCCTCCTACCCTTTAACTCCTGTTCTCCAGGACCTAGGGGTCCTGCCCAACACCCAGACGTGGATCCACCTGATGTCCTCCATTACCAACCACCCTCCAACTTTTCATTACATCATCTACAGCTACTGTTGTTGTCATGTTGTCATTATCTGATAAGAAAGTTTTCTTGCTTTATCATACTGGGCACATAATATGTGAGATAAACAGATGAACTAAAAAACACTAGCACTGCAAACACTCAGAACAAAGAGAGCAGCAGTGCCTGGACTTCGCCGTCTCCCTCTTCAAGTCCCCCTGACGAGACTGGCTGCCTGTTGAGAACAAATGACAGGCAGAACCTCCCACCCACACAGCATCCTCCTCTCCTCTCTATTCTACACACCAGAATGCAGTATTTCAGTCTGATTGCCATGTGACTATACAAAATAAATGTGTGAAAATAAATTAATAAAATCTTAAATATTGCCAGGTTGGTTTTCACAGCTGTTTCACAAGGAGCTCAGTGTTGTAAATTGTAACATATCCCTTCTTGGTATTTGTTTGTTCCACATTATTCATTGTTGTATCCAAGAAACTACAATAGGTACATATATATTCAACCACAAGGGTGTACTAACGAGCTATTGGAGAGCTATTGGAGATACATTTAAAAAAAAAAAATCATAACACAGAATTGTAGATGAGGGATGTATGTTTATTTTTTATTTAACCTTTATTTTAAAGTCAGATGCTGAAAAAAAAAAAACATAACAGCCTTGACTAGCCAGTGTATATCAAATGGATTTGCAGATGAATGGAGTGTAAATTAGCTGACTTTCTGATCTGTAAGGTAAGTAACTTTAACGTGTTAAGCAGATTACACGTCTTCTTTCCTATTTCCCGAAATGTAGCAACGTTTTAAGACATGGATTTCATGCTGTTGAAACGTTAAAGGTGCAATATGCAGAAATTGCTCTGTCATTTCCTGGTTGCTAAAATTTCTAATAATTTTTGTTTATGTGACAAAACAAGCAATTCATAGTGTAGAGAATCATTGTACAATCTAAACGGCTGTAAAATATATTTTCAATAACCGTAAATTTATTTACAGCTGTTTGAAGCTGGTGTACAAAAGTAAAAGATGCAAAACAGAAACTTTAAGAAACGGGAAGCATAGAAATAGCCCACCTAGAACAGATCTACCACTTGTTAGACTTGCTTTCGATGAGAATGACAGATCTATAACTCACATTTCTATGTGAATTCAGTCGGGTCTCCCAAAAAGTTACATATTGCAAAGTACCCAAAAGTACTGTAGTTTGAAGTAATGTTTTAATCTTCTTAGCTAAACAAAGCTCATTTAAACAGTGAAATTGTAGTGGAAATCAGCTTGGTTTACATAGCGGGGATGAAAATAACGTCATTTTGACTGTAATGATCTCCAAAATTCGACACATTAGGTCATCACACTGTTGATATAGTGTAAACGATGCAGGGGGACATATTGATGGGCTTTCTCTATTTTAAAGTAGGTCCATTTCTTCTTCAACTACTTCTATGGGTTGGTAAACAAACTGAAATGGTGCCTACTGCCCCCTGGAGGATGTTGTCGGAATAGGTATAAAGACAAGGTTGGGGATTTACTGCCCCCTGGAGGGTGATGTCGGAACAGGTATAAAGACAAGGTTGGTGATTTACTGCCCCCTGGAGGGTGATGTCTGAACAGGTATAAAGACACGGTTGGTGATTTACTGCCCCCTGGAGGGTGTTGTCTGAACAGGTATAAAGACAAGGTTGGTGATTTACTGCCCCCTGGAGGGTGATGTCTGAACAGGTATAAAGACAAGGTTGGTGATTTACTGCCCCCTGGAGGGTGTTGTCTGAACAGGTATAAAGACAAGGTTGGTGATTTACTGCCCCCTGGAGGGTGTTGTCTGAACAGGTATAAAGACAAGGTTGGTGATTTACTGCCCCCTGGAGGGTGTTGTCTGAACAGGTATAAAGACAAGGTTGGGGATTTACTGCCCCCTGGAGGATGTTGTCTGAACAGGTATAAATACACGGTTGGGGATTTACTGCCCCCTGGAGTTATGGAATGTTTGAAGAGTAGTTTCATTCATTGGCTGACCCTTTCTGCTGACCTGGAAGGAATTTTGTGATTCTTCATTAACTCAGGTCCCATCCAGTTGACTACTAGTCAAAGCGTTCAATGGAGTTGCATCCAGAGCTGACTTTCTAACAGTCTGCAGCAGCACAAACTGCACAAACAACACTGAAATGAGACACAATGTGAAAGGTGTGTGTGTGTGTGTGTGTGTGTGTGTATAGCAGTGTGAAGGGAGTGTGTGTATGTGTGTGAAGGGTGTGTGCGTGCGTGTGTGTGTGTATAGCAGTGTGAAGGGAGTGTGTGTATGTGTGTGTGTGTGTGTGTGTGTGTGTGTGTGTGTATAGCGGTGTGAAGGGTGTGTGTGTGTGTATAGCAGTGTGAAGGGTGTGTGTGTGTGTATAGCGGTGTGAAGGGTGTGTGTGTGTGTATAGCGGTGTGAAGGGTGTGTGTGTATAGCAGTGTGAAGGGTGTGTGTGTGTGTATAGCAGTGTGAAGGGTGTGTGTGTGTGTGTGTATAGCGGTGTGAAGGGTGTGTGTGTGTATAGCGGTGTGAAGGGTGTGTGTGTATAGCAGTGTGAAGGGTGTGTGTGTGTGTGTATAGCAGTGTGAAGGGTGTGTGTATGTGTGTATAGCGGTGTGAAGGGTGTGTGTGTGTATAGCAGTGTGAAGGGTGTGTGTGTGTATAGCAGTGTGAAGGGTGTGTGTGTGTGTGTATAGCGGTGTGAAGGGTGTGTGTGTATAGCAGTGTGAAGGGTGTGTGTGTGTGTATAGCAGTGTGAAGGGTGTGTGTATGTGTGTATAGCGGTGTGAAGGGTGTGTGTGTATAGCAGTGTGAAGGGTGTGTGTATGTGTGTGTGTGTGTATAGCAGTGTGAAGGGTGTGTGTATGTGTGTATAGCGGTGTGAAGGGTGTGTGTGTATAGCAGTGTGAAGGGTGTGTGTGTGTGTGTGTGTGTATAGCAGTGTGAAGGGTGTGTGTATGTGTGTATAGCGGTGTGAAGGGTGTGTGTGTGTATAGCAGTGTGAAGGGTGTGTGTATGTGTGTATAGCGGTGTGAAGGGTGTGTGTGTGTGTGTGTATAGCAGTGTGAAGGGTGTGTGTGTGTGTATAGCAGTGTGAAGGGTGTGTGTGTGTGTATAGCAGTGTGAAGGGTGTGTGTGTGTGTATAGCAGTGTGAAGGGTGTGTGTGTGTATAGCAGTGTGAAGGGTGTGTGTATGTGTGTATAGCGGTGTGAAGGGTGTGTGTGTGTATAGCAGTGTGAAGGGTGTGTGTATGTGTGTATAGCGGTGTGAAGGGTGTGTGTGTGTGTATAGCAGTGTGAAGGGTGTGTGTATGTGTGTATAGCAGTGTGAAGGGTGTGTGTGTGTGTATAGCAGTGTGAAGGGTGTGTGTATGTGTGTATAGCAGTGTGAAGGGTGTGTGTATGTGTGTATAGCGTGTGAAGGGTGTGTGTGTGTATAGCAGTGTGAAGGGTGTGTGTATGTGTGTATAGCGGTGTGAAGGGTGTGTGTGTGTATAGCAGTGTGAAGGGTGTGTGTATGTGTGTATAGCGGTGTGAAGGGTGTGTGTATGTGTGTATAGCGGTGTGAAGGGTGTGTGTGTGTGTATAGCAGTGTGAAGGGTGTGTGTATGTGTGTATAGCGGTGTGAAGGGTGTGTGTGTGTGTATAGCAGTGTGAAGGGTGTGTGTATGTGTGTATAGCGGTGTGAAGGGTGTGTGTGTGTATAGCAGTGTGAAGGGTGTGTGTATGTGTGTATAGCGGTGTGAAGGGTGTGTGTGTGTGTATAGCAGTGTGAAGGGTGTGTGTGTGTGTGTATAGCAGTGTGAAGGGTGTGTGTGTGTGTATAGCAGTGTGAAGGGTGTGTGTGTGTGTATAGCAGTGTGAAGGGTGTGTGTGTGTGTATAGCAGTGTGAAGGGTGTGTGTGTGTATAGCAGTGTGAAGGGTGTGTGTATGTGTGTATAGCGGTGTGAAGGGTGTGTGTGTGTATAGCAGTGTGAAGGGTGTGTGTATGTGTGTATAGCGGTGTGAAGGGTGTGTGTGTGTGTATAGCAGTGTGAAGGGTGTGTGTATGTGTGTATAGCAGTGTGAAGGGTGTGTGTATGTGTGTATAGCGTGTGAAGGGTGTGTGTGTGTATAGCAGTGTGAAGGGTGTGTGTATGTGTGTATAGCAGTGTGAAGGGTGTGTGTGTGTATAGCAGTGTGAAGGGTGTGTGTATGTGTGTATAGCGGTGTGAAGGGTGTGTGTGTGTGTATAGCAGTGTGAAGGGAGTGTGTGTGTGTATAGCAGTGTGAAGGGTGTGTGTATGTGTGTATAGCGGTGTGAAGGGTGTGTGTGTGTGTATAGCAGTGTGAAGGGTGTGTGTATGTGTGTATAGCGGTGTGAAGGGTGTGTGTGTGTGTATAGCAGTGTGAAGGGAGTGTATGTGTGTATAGCGGTGTGAAGGGAGTGTGTGTGTGTATAGCAGTGTGAAGGGTGTGTGTATGTGTGTATAGCGGTGTGAAGGGTGTGTGTGTGTGTATAGCAGTGTGAAGGGTGTGTGTATGTGTGTATAGCGGTGTGAAGGGTGTGTGTGTGTGTATAGCAGTGTGAAGGGTGTGTGTGTGTGTATAGCGGTGTGAAGGGTGTGTGTGTGTGTATAGCGGTGTGAAGGGTGTGTGTGTATAGCAGTGCATGACGCAGGGCCGGGTTCCAACACTCACTCTGTGCATCCTTAAAGTCATCATGGTCGCCAGGTAGACGGTGCAGGTAGTCCTTCAGCAGCAGCTCGTAGCGAGGGATCCTCTGAACCGGCTCCAACATGTGGTGCTGTAGGGTCAGGTTACCACAGCGCTCCTCTCTCTGAGGACACACACACACACACAGACACAGACACAGACACAGACAGACAGACAGACAGACAGACAGACAGACAGACAGACACACACACACACACACAGGAAGCTGTTGAGCGTGAAAAATCCAGCAGCGTTGCAGTTCTTCACACAAACCGGTGGGTCTGGCACCTACTACCATAACCTGTTCAAAGGCATTTTCATATTATGTCTTGCTCATTCACCCTCTGTATGGCACACAATCAATGTCTCAATTGTCTCAAGGCACAAAATACAAATCCTTTTCTAACCTGTGTACTCCTCTTCATCTACACCAGGGGTTCCCCAACTGGTAGCCTGTGATTTTATGTGGCCTGTGAAAGTATTCAGACCCCTTGACTTTTTCCCCCACATTTTGTTACGTTACAGCCTCATTCTAAAATGGATTCCATTAAGAAAAGGAAGAAGGGCAGTGGATATCAGAGCAAAAAAACAAGCCATGAGGTTGAAGGAATTGTCTGTAGAGCTCCGAGACAGGATTGTGTCGAGGCACAGATCTGGGGAAGGGTAACATTTTCAGCGTTGAAGGTCCCCGAGAACACAGTGGCCTCCATCATTCTTAAATGGAATAAGTTTGGAACCACTAGACTCATCCTACAGCTGGCCGCCCGGCCAAACTGAGCAATCGAGGGAGAAGGGCCTTGGTCAGGGAGGTGACCAAGAACCCGATGGTCACTCTGACAGAGCTCCAGAGTTCCTCTGTGGAGATAGGAGAACCTTCCAGAAGGACAATCATCTCTGCAGCACTCCACCAATCAGACCTTTATGGTAATGGCCAGACGTAAGTCACTCCTCAGTAAAAGGCACATGACAGCTCGCTTGCCAAAAGGCATGAGAAACAAGATTTTCTGGTCTGATGGTGGCTATGGACTATATATCAGCTGTGGAGGCTATAGACTATATATCAGCTACAGAGGAGTCACCATAGACAATATATCAGCTACAGAGGAGTCACCATAGACTATATACCAGCTACAGAGGAGCCACCATAGACTATATATCATCTACAGAGGAGTCACCATAGACTATATACAGAGGAGCCACCATAGACTATATACAGAGGAGTCACCATAGACTATATACAGAGGAGCCACCATAGACTATATACCAGCTACAGAGGAGTCACCATAGACTATATATCAACTACAGAGGAGTCACCATAGACTATATACATAGGAGCCACCATAGACTATATACCAGCTACAGAGGAGCCACCATAGACTATATATCAGCTACAGAGGAGTCACCATAGACTATATACAGGGGAGTCACCATAGACTATATATCAGCTACAGAGGAGTCACCATAGACAATATACAGAGGAGCCACCATAGACTATATACCAGCTACAGAGGAGTCACCATAGACTATATACCAGCTACAGAGGAGTCACCATAGACTATATACAGAGGAGTCACCATAGACTATATATCAGCTACAGAGGAGTCACCATAGACTATATATCAACTACAGAGGAGTCACCATAGACTATATACAGAGGAGTCACCATAGACTATATACAGAGGAGCCACCATAGATTATATACAGAGGAGTCACCATAGACTATATATCAGCTACAGAGGAGTCACCATAGACTATATATCAACTACAGAGGAGTCACCATAGACTATATACAGAGGAGTCACCATAGACTATATACAGAGGAGTCACCATAGACTATATACAGAGGAGTCACCATAGACTATATACAGAGGAGCCACCATAGACTATATACCAGCTACAGAGGAGTCACCATAGACTATATACAGAGGAGTCACCATAGACTATATACCAGCTACAGAGGAGTCACCATAGACTATATACAGAGGAGTCACCATAGACTATATACAGAGGAGTCACCATAGACTATATACAGAGGAGCCACCATAGACTATATACCAGCTACAGAGGAGTCACCATAGACTATATACCAGCTACAGAGGAGTCACCATAGACTATATATCAGCTTATATATCTATGGGAGCCACAAGCTCCGACAGACAGCAGGGTATAGTACAAGGATGCTGGTGGTTGTAATCAGATTGATCAGGTCTGTAACCATGTTAGTATTCAGTAAGAGTCATCTCTGAGCAGAGCGTTTGAAGTAGGAGAGATCCTCTGTCTGCTAGGTCATTAGTATTCTACTGGCTGATCTTTTCCAACAACATGACTGGTTCCCAGTCCCACCACCTAGTTACCAGTCACATTAACCTGACTGGCTCCCGGTCCCACCACCTAGTTACCAGTCATATTAACCTGACTGGCTCCCGGTCCCACCACCTAGTTACCAGTCATATTAACCTGACCGGCTCCCAGTCCCACCACCTAGTTACCAGTCATATTAACCTGACCGGCTCCCAGTCCCACCACCTAGTTACCAGTCATATTAACCTGACCGGCTCCCAGTCCCACCACCTAGTTACCAGTCATATTAACCTGACTGGCTCCCGGTCCCACCACCTAGTTACCAGTCATATTAACCTGACCGGCTCCCGGTCCCACCACCTAGTTACCAGTCATATTAACCTGACCGGCTCCCGGTCCCACCACTTAGTTACCAGTCATATTAACCTGACTGGCTCCCGGTCCCACCACCTAGTTACCAGTCATATTAACCTGACCGGCTCCCACCACCTAGTTACCAGTCATATTAACCTGACCGGCTCCCGGTCCCACCACCTAGTTACCAGTCATATTAACCTGACTGGCTCCCGGTCCCACCACCTAGTTACCAGTCATATTAACCTGACTGGCTCCCGGTCCCACCACCTAGTTACCAGTCATATTAACCTGACCGGCTCCCACCACCTAGTTACCAGTCATATTAACCTGACCGGCTCCCGGTCCCACCACCTAGTTACCAGTCATATTAACCTGACTGGCTCCCACCACCTAGTTACCAGTCATATTAACCTGACTGGCTCCCACCACCTAGTTACCAGTCATATTAACCTGACCGGCTCCCGGTCCCACCACCTAGTTACCAGTCATATTAACCTGACCGGCTCCCAGTCCCACCACCTAGTTACCAGTCATATTAACCTGACTTGCTCCCGGTCCCACCACCTAGTTACCAGTCATATTAACCTGACTTGCTCCCGGTCCCACCACCTAGTTACCAGTCATATCAGGGAAAATATTATACATTTTAGTCATTTAGCAGATGCTCTTATCCAGAACGACTTACAGTAGTGAATGCATACATTTCATACATTTTTCCCCCCCGTACTGGTCCCCCGTGGGAATCAAACCCACAACCCTGGCGTTGCAAACACCACGCAAACACCATGCTCTACCAACTGAGCCACACGGGACCCGATAGAACCTCATGTATAATTGAATCAACTGATATTGATATTCCTTACACGTTACACTACAATGAATACTCACACTCAGTACGGGGGGGTTCAAATCCTGGCAGTGGACGTGTGCATTCTGCTTCATCACACATGTAATGGACATGGGTAAGGACATCCTGTTTAACACCAGGCAACCAGATCCAGAGTGTGGTATTGTAAGGCTCGGGCGTCGTGAGTGAGGAATCAAACGCAGGAAGCAGCGAGCACAGGGTAGTGGCTTTTTAATGGGTTAAACAGGCGAGCACACACAAGCCCCCCCCCCCAAACAGCGAATAACGCGCACACAAAATAAAGTGTCCCCAAACACAGGGTAAATAACATGCGGCGTAAACACAAGCACAACAGGAAAATAATCCCGCACAATGAGAAGGCGGACCAGCTAATACTAAGCCCCCGCTAATCACCCCCGCTAAGAACAGGTGCACACAATCACAAACAGGGGGAAAACAAAAAGGGAATCAGTGGCAGCTAATAGGCCGGTGATGACGACCGCCGTGCGCCGCCCGAGCAGGAGGGGGCGCCACCGTCGGTGGGAATCGTGACAGGTATTGAATATTACCCAACATCCTCTGGAAAGGACACAAAGAACACGTCTCCACATTATCCTATGGATCTGTTCATGGTATTTCCACTACCGGGGAATGAAAACATATCCCATTTTATTTATTTATTTAAAAAAAAAAAAATGTTTTAACTAGGCAAGTCAGTTTTTATAATGACGGCCTTCACAGGCCAAACCCAGACGACGCTGGGCCAATTGTGCGCCGCCCTATGGCGGCCTACCAATCACGTCCGGTTGTGATGCATGCCTGGATTTAACCAGGGTGTCTGCACTGACGACTCAAGCACTGAGATGCAGCGCCTTAGACAACTGCACTCGGGAGCCCCATGTCCATTGACATCAGCATAAACATATTTTAATCATGTTTCATGACATAGCACATATGCTCAATTCCCTTAATACATCCCAATACTGCAACAATTATCTGCATACATACAGGACATTATACTCAGGGATATTAGGCTTTAGTCAACGTTATACTCAGGGATATTAGGCTTTAGTCAACGTTATACTCAAGGACATTAGGCTTTGAGTTTGTACAGAAAAGAGTAGGAGGTGTTATGGGAAAGAAAGAGCGAGAGAACATGTCTAGCTTTGCTTGTTCCAGGACAGACACACAGCCAGGACAGACACACAGCCAGGACAAGGTCATCAACAAACTAACATGGTTCAAGCACACCAAGACAGTCGTGAAGAGGGCACGACAAAACCTATTCCCCCTCAGGAGACTGAAAAGATTTGGCATGGGTCCTCAGATCCTCAAAAGGTTCTACAGCTGCACCATCGAGAGCATCCTGACTGGTTGCATCACTGCCTCGTATGGCAACTACTCGGCCTCCGACCGCAAGGCACTGGGGCCAAGCATCCTGCCATCCAGGACCTCTATACCAGGCGGTGTCAGAGCAAGGACCTAAAAATTGTCAAAGACTCCAACCACCTTAGTCATAGACTGTTCTCTCTGCTACCGCACGGCAAGCGGTGCCGGAGCGCCAAGTGTAGGTCCAAAAGGCTTCTTAGCAGTTCTACCCCCCAAGCCATAAGACTCATGAACAGCTTATCAAATGGCTACCCAAACTATTCACATTGCCCCCCCCCCCACCCTCTTTTACGTTGCTGCTACTCTCTGTTTATTATCTATACATAGTCACTTTAATAACTCTACCTACATGTACATATTACCTCAACTAACCGGTGCCCCAGCACATTGTCCGGTACCCTCTGTATATAGTCTCGCTATTGTTATTTTACTGCTGCTCTTTCATTATTTGTATTTTTTTTCTTAAAACTGCATTGTTGGTTAATTAAGTAAGTCAGCATTTCACTGTAAGGTCTACTACACCTGTTGTATTCAGCATTTCACTGTAAGGTCTACTACACCTGTTGTATTCAGCATTTCACTGTGCGGTCTACTACACCTGTTGT
This sequence comes from Salmo trutta, assembly GCF_901001165.1. Lineage (NCBI taxonomy): Eukaryota > Metazoa > Chordata > Actinopteri > Salmoniformes > Salmonidae > Salmo > Salmo trutta. The sequence continues at coordinate 42,895,908 of NC_042986.1, forward strand.
ATTCAGCATTTCACTGTGAGGTCTACTACACCTGTTGTATTCAGCATTTCACTGTGAGGTCTACTACACCTGTTGTATTCAGCATTTCACTGTAAGGTCTACTACACCTGTTGTATTCAGCATTTCACTGTAAGGTCTACTACACCTGTTGTATTCAGCATTTCACTGTGAGGTCTACACCTGTTGTATTCAGCATTTCACTGTGAGGTCTACTACACCTGTTGTATTCAGCATTTCACTGTGAGGTCTACTACACCTGTTGTATTCAGCATTTCACTGTGAGGTCTACTACACCTGTTGTATTCAGCATTTCACTGTGAGGTCTACTACACCTGTTGTATTCAGCATTTCACTGTGAGGTCTACTACACCTGTTGTATTCAGCATTTCACTGTGAGGTCTACTACACCTGTTGTATTCAGCATTTCACTGTGAGGTCTACTACACCTGTTGTATTCAGCATTTCACTGTAAGGTCTACTACACCTATTGTATTCAGCATTTCACTGTGAGGTCTACTACACCTGTTGTATTCAGCATTTCACTGTGAGGTCTACTACACCTGTTGTATTCAGCATTTCACTGTGAGGTCTACTACACCTGTTGTATTCAGCATTTCACTGTGAGGTCTACTACACCTGTTGTATTCAGCATTTCACTGTGAGGTCTACTACACCTGTTGTATTCGGCGCATGTGACAAATACAATTTGATTTGATTTTAGCCCTTAACCCTGGACAGGTTTTACAGGCCCCCTACCCGGATGTCCTTTAACCCCTTAACCCTGGACAGGTTTTACAGGCCCCCTACCTGGATGTCCTTTAACCCCTTAACCCTGGACAGGTTTTACAGACCCCCTACCTGGATGTCCTTTAACCTAACCCCTTAACCCTGGACAGGTTTTACAGGCCCCCTACCTGGATGTCCTTTAACCTCTTAACCCTGGACAGGTTTTACAGGCCCCCTACCTGGATGTCCTTTAACCCCTTCATCCTGGACAGGTTTTACAGGCCCCCTACCTGGATGTCCTTTAACCTAACCCCTTAACCCTGGACAGGTTTTACAGGTCCCCTACCTGGATGTCCTTTAACCTCTTAACCCTGGACAGGTTTTACAGGTCCCCTACCTGGATGTCCTTTAACCCCTTAACCCTGGACAGGTTTTACAGGTCCCCTACCTGGATGTCCTTTAACCCCTTAACCCTGGACAGGTTTTACAGGTCCCCTACCTGGATGTCCTTTAACCCCTTAACCCTGGACAGGTTTTACAGGTCCCCTACCTGGATGTCCTTTAACCCCTTAACCCTGGACAGGTTTTACAGGCCCCCTACCTGGATGTGGTAGACGATGGCTTTGAACTGGGACGACCTCTCCATCCAGGTGTTGACCAGCTCCATGGCCCGGTCAAAGTTCTTCACGTACTCTCCGTACATCTTCAGGAAGGGGGCTAGCTTCTGCAGGATGTCCCCGATGCGCGGGTTCAAATCCCTGGGGGAGCGAGAGGAGAGATCAGGAAGGGGTAGGTTTAGCGGGAGTTGTGGTGTGTGTGTGTGTGTGTGTGTGTGTGTGTGTGTGTGTGTGTGTGTGTGTGTGTGTGTGTGTGTGTGTGTGTGTGTATTACTATTATCATGGCCCACATGAAGAAATACTATAGTATACTATGGTATAATTACTATAGTATACTATAGTATAAATCAGTAGTACATTATGGAATAAATAATGTAGTATACTATGGTATAATTACTATAGTATACTATGGTATAAATAATATAGTATACTATGGTTTAAATAATATAGTATACTTTGGTATAATTACTATAGTATACATTGGTATAAATACAGCAGTTTACTATGGTATAAATACTGTAGTATTTCATGTGGTGTTTTTGCAGACTTTACTGTAGTATACTGTAGTATTTACAGTTAACGATAGTATAAATACTGTAGTAAAAGAAAAATGTAGTATATACTATAGTATTTAATGTAGTGTTTTTGCAGATTGAAGAATACTGTAGTATTTACTGTGATGTTTTTGCAGACATTACTGTAGTATTTAATGTAATGTTTTTGCAGATTGAAGAATACTGTAGTATTTACTGTGATGTTTTTGCAGACATTACTGTAGTTTATGTATGGTGTCTTTGTTTTATTATATTTTACATAAAAGTGGAGGCTTTCTCCTTGGTAGGTAGGTAGGTCGGTAGAGTGGGTGGGTGGGTGGGTAGGTGGGTAGGTAGAAAGATAGGTCGATAGATAGGTCGATAGATAGGTCGATAGATAGGTCGATAGATAGGTCGATAGATAGGTCGATAGATAGATAGATAGATATATGATAGATAGATAGATAGATATATGATAGATAGATAGGTCAGTAGAGTAGGTAGGACTGGGGTCTGAACAGATAGTTCAGGGAGGGGAATGGGCGGGGTATATGCAAATTAAATGCTGTAGTGGACTGTAGTGTGGTGTTTAATACAGTGCTTTTTTTGCAGTGTGTTTGTGTGTGTGTGTGTGTGTGTGTGTGTGTGTGTGTGTGTGTGTGTGTGTGTGTGTGTGTGTGTGTGTGTGTGTGTGTGTGTGTGTGTGTGTGTGTGTGTTGGGAGAGCTGGGGGCGAGAAAGAGCGAGAGAGGAGAAAGAGCAAGAGTGGGGGGGAGAAAGAGAGAGGGAGACAGGGAGAGAAAGAGAGGGGGGAGAGAAAGAGGTGCAAAGAGTGAAAGAGAGAGAGAGAGGGAGAGAGAGAGAGGGAGAGAGGGAGAGAAAGAGAGGGAGAGAGAGGGAGAGAGAGAGAGGGAGAGGGAGAGAAAGAGAGGGGGGGAGAGAAAGAGAGAACGCGAGAGAGAGACGGGGGGAGAGTGAAAGAGAGAGAGAGAGAGAGAGAGAGGCAGGAAGAGACAGGTCAGGACCAGGGTTAGGGTCAGAGATAGGGAAAGCTGCTGGGAGAATTATGACTGTGAGAACTCTCTCTCCACCCACTGGAACTCCTGGAATGTGGGAACATTCGGGTCAAAAAACAGACAGTGAACTGTCAGGACATGGACCTTGAAAACTCAAGTGTTTGAAACAAAAACACAGTTTTTATCAATTCTTGTTTCTCTCCTTGTCTCCCTCTCTCTTTCTCTGTCCCCCCCAGCTCTCCCAACACACACACACACACACACACACACACACACACACACACACACACACACACAGCAAAAAAAGCACTGTATTAAACACCACACTACAGTCCACAACAGCATTTAATTTGAAGGCACTGGGTCAGGGTCAGGGACTAGTCTAGGGTTAGAGGAAGGCCCTGGGTTAGGGACTAGTCTAGGGTTAGAGGAAGGCCCTGGGTCAGGGTTAGGGTTAGTGTAGGGTTAGAGGTAGGCCCTGGGTCAGGGTTAGGGTTAGTCTAGGGTTATAGGAAGGCCCTGGGTCAGGGTTAGGGTTAGTCTAGGGTTAGAGGTAGGCCCTGGGTCAGGGTTAGGGTTAGTCTAGGGTTAGAGGAAGGCCCTGGGTCAGGGTTAGGGTTAGTCTAGGGTTAGAGGTAGGCCCTGGGTCAGGGTTAGGGTTAGTCTAGGGTTAGAGGTAGGCCCTGGGTCAGGGTTAGGGACTAGTCTAGGGTTAGAGGAAGGCCCTGGGTCAGGGTTAGGGTTAGTCTAGGGTTAGAGGAAGGCCCTGGGTCAGGGTTAGGGTTAGTCTAGGGTTAGAGGAAGGCCCTGGGTCAGGGTTAGGGTTAGTCTAGGGTTAGAGGAAGGCCCTGGGTTAGGGTTAGGGACTAGTCTAGGGTTAGAGGAAGGCCCTGGGTCAGGGTCAGGGACTAGTCTAGGGTTAGAGGAAGGCCCTGGGTCAGGGTTAGGGTTAGTCTAGGGTTAGAGGAAGGCCCTGGGTCAGGGTTAGGGACTAGTCTAGGGTTAGAGGAAGGCCCTGGGTTAGGGTTAGTCTAGGGTTAGAGGTAGGCCCTGGGTCAGGGACTAGTCTAGGGTTAGAGGAAGGCCCTGGGTCAGGGTTAGGGTTAGTCTAGGGTTAGAGGAAGGCCCTGGGTCAGGGACTAGTCTAGAGTTAGAGGAAGGCCCTGGGTCAGGGTTAGGGACTAGTCTAGGGTTAGAGGAAGGCCCTGGGTCAGGGTTAGGGTTAGTCTAGGGTTAGAGGAAGGCCCTGGGTCAGGGTTAGGGTTAGTCTAGGGTTAGAGGAAGGCCCTGGGTTAGGGTTAGGGACTAGTCTAGGGTTAGAGGAAGGCCCTGGGTCAGGGTTAGGGACTAGTCTAGGGTTAGAGGAAGGCCCTGGGTCAGGGACTAGTCTAGGGTTAGAGGAAGGCCCTGGGTCAGGGTTAGGGTTAGTCTAGGGTTAGAGGAAGGCCCTGGGTCAGGGTTAGGGACTAGTCTAGGGTTAGAGGAAGGCCCTGGGTTAGGGACTAGTCTAGGGTTAGAGGAAGGCCCTGGGTCAGGGTTAGGGACTAGTCTAGGGTTAGAGGAAGGCCCTGGGTCAGGGTTAGGGTTAGTCTAGGGTTAGAGGTAGACCCTGGGTCAGGGTTAGGGACTAGTCTAGGGTTAGAGGAAGGCCCTGGGTCAGGGTTAGGGACTAGTCTAGGGTTAGAGGTAGGCCCTGGGTTAGGGTTAGGGACTAGTCTAGGGTTAGAGGAAGGCCCTGGGTCAGGGTTAGGGACTAGTCTAGGGTTAGAGGTAGGTCCTGGGTCAGGGTTAGGGTTAGTCTAGGGTTAGAGGAAGGCCCTGGGTCAGGGTTAGGGACTAGTCTAGGGTTAGAGGAAGGCCCTGGGTTAGGGTTAGTCTAGGGTTAGAGGAAGGCCCTGGGTCAGGGACTAGTCTAGGGTTAGAGGAAGGCCCTGGGTCAGGGTTAGGGTTAGTCTAGGGTTAGAGGAAGGCCCTGGGTCAGGGTTAGGGTTAGTCTAGGGTTAGAGGAAGGCCCTGGGTCAGGGTTAGGGTTAGTCTAGGGTTAGAGGTAGGCCCTGGGTCAGGGTCAGGGACTAGTCTAGGGTTAGAGGAAGGCCCTGGGTCAGGGTTAGGGTTAGTCTAGGGTTAGAGGTAGGCTCTGGGTCAGGGTTAGGGTTAGTCTAGGGTTAGAGGAAGGCCCTGGGTTAGGGACTAGTCTAGGGTTAGAGGAAGGCCCTGGGTCAGGGTTAGGGTTAGTCTAGGGTTAGAGGAAGGCCCTGGGTCAGGGTTAGGGTTAGTCTAGGGTTAGAGGTAGGCCCTGGGTCAGGGTCAGGGACTAGTCTAGGGTTAGAGGAAGGCCCTGGGTCAGGGTTAGGGACTAGTCTAGGGTTAGAGGAAGGCCCTGGGTCAGGGTTAGGGTTAGTCTAGGGTTAGAGGAAGGCCCTGGGTCAGGGTTAGTCTAGGGTTAGAGGAAGGCCCTGGGTCAGGGTTAGGGACTAGTCTAGGGTTAGAGGAAGGCCCTGGGTCAGGGACTAGTCTAGGGTTAGAGGAAGGCCCTGGGTCAGGGTTAGGGACTAGTCTAGGGTTAGAGGAAGGCCCTGGGTCAGGGTTAGGGTTAGTCTAGGGTTAGAGGAAGGCCCTGGGTCAGGGTTAGGGTTAGTCTAGGGTTAGAGGAAGGCCCTGGGTTAGGGACTAGTCTAGGGTTAGAGGAAGGCCCTGGGTCAGGGTTAGGGTTAGTCTAGGGTTAGAGGTAGGCCCTGGGTCAGGGTTAGGGACTAGTCTAGGGTTAGAGGTAGGCCCTGGGTCAGGGTTAGGGTTAGTCTAGGGTTAGAGGAAGGCCCTGGGTCAGGGTTAGGGACTAGTCTAGGGTTAGAGGAAGGCCCTGGGTTAGGGTTAGGGACTAGTCTAAGGTTAGAGGAAGGCCCTGGGTCAGGATATTAACTCACCACTCCGCCATGCGTTTCTCCAGGGCGGGGAGCAGGAACTGCTGGTGGAAACAGTATATAGAGCAGATGTTGGAGAAGATACCCATCACCACGTCTAGAGGGAAGGAGGAGCGGGAGCGCGCCTCCTCCAGGAGGGAGGAGCAGAACACCTGGTCCAGGAGGTACAGCCGAGACACGTAGGCCTTCTCTGTGTGGAGGAGCTCATTGGCTATGTTGAACACACGCTGCTGCACCGACAGCTGGGATTGGTCAGAGAGAGAGAGAGAGAGAGAGAGAGAATCTTAAGTCAAATGTCTACTGTTGATGATCTTGTGCTTCTGCAGCAGCACCTAGATCTTCTACACAGATTCTGTCAGACCTGGGCCCTGACAGACCTGGGCCCTGACAACCTGGGCCCTGACAGACCTGGGCCCTGACAGACCTGGGCCTTGACAGACCTGGGCCCTGACAGTAAGTCTCAGTAAGACAAAAATAATGGTGTTCCAAAAAAAGGTCCAGTAGCCAAGACAACAAATAGAAATTCCATCTAGACACCGTTATCCTAGAGCACACAAAGAATTACACCTACAATCGGGCCTAAACATAAAACACCACAGGTAACTTCCACAATGCTGTGAACGATCTGAGAGACAAGGCAAGAAGGAACTTCTATGCTTTAAAAGGAACATAAAACTCGACATCCCAATCAGGATCTGGCTAAAAATACTTCAGTTATAGACCCCATTGTTCTCTAAGGTTGTGAGGTCTGGGGTCCGTTCACCAATCAAAAATTCACAAAATTGGGGACAAACACCCAATTGGGACTCTGCATGAAAGATTCTGCTAAAATATACATAGCGTCACAACGCAAAACCCCAAATAATGCAATTAGTACGATTTATTTATTAATTATCCAAATCCAGACAAGAGCTGTTCAATTCTACAACCACCTAAAATGAAGTGATGCCCACACATTCCACCACAGAGCCCTCACCTACAGAGAGATGAACCTACAGAGAGATGAACCTACAGAGAGATGAACCTACAGAGAGATGAACCTACAGAGAGATGAACCTACAGAAAGATGAACCTACAGAGAGATGAACCTACAGAGAGATGAACCTACAGAGAGATGAACCTACAGAGAGATGAACCTACAGAGAGATGAACCTACAGAGAGATGAACCTACAGAGAGATGAACCTACAGAGAGATGAACCTACAGTGAGATGAACCTACAGAGAGATGAACCTACAGAGAGATGAACCTACAGAGAGATGAACCTACAGAGAGATGAACCTACAGAGAGATGAACCTACAGAGAGATGAACCTACAGAGAGATGAACCTACAGAGAGATGAACCTACAGAGAGATTAACCTACAGAGAGATTAACCTACAGAGAGATGAACCTACAGAAGAGTCCTCTCAACCAGCTGGTTTTGGAGCTCTGTTCACAAACACAAACAGACCCCACAGAGCCCCAGGACAGAAAAACATTTAAACCCAACCAAATTATTAGAAACCAATTAGATAATTACTTGACACATTGGAAAGAATTTACAACAAAAAAAAACAGAGCAAACTAGAATGCTATTTGGCCCTAAACAGAGAGTACACAGTGGCAGAATACCTGACCACTGTGACTGACCCAAACATAAGGAAAGCTTTGACTATGTACAGACTCAGTGTGCATAGCCTTGCTATTGAGAAAGGCCACCGTAAGCAGACCTGTCTCTCAAGAGAAGACAGGCTACGTGCAACACTGCCCACAAAATGAGGTGGAAACTGAGCTGCACTTCCTAACCTCCTGCCCAATGTATGACCATATTAGAGACACATATTTCCCTCAGATTACACAGATACACAAAAGAATTAGAAAACAAATCAAACATTGATAAACTCCCTGTTAGGTGAAATACTGCTGTGTACAGTCACATCAGAAAAATGTGTGACCCGTTGCCATGAGAACAGGGCAACCAGTGAAGAACAATACCAACAGTATTTATATGTTTATTTTATCTTCCCCTAATAGTCGTTCTACTACTATTTGCACATTGGTAGAACCCTGATTATATAACACTTGAAATATCTTTATCTTTTTGTGAACCTTTCTGAGTGTGACATTTACTGTTCAATTCAAATAGTTTTTGGGGGTTTTATGTTGTTTTGTGTCTGTCTGTTTTAGATAACAGTTAGGCCTACCTCTGTAGAGTCCTGTCTGTCTGGTTTAGGCAGGGCCTACCTCTGTAGAGTCCTGTCTGTCTGGTTTAGGCAGGGCCTACCTCGGTAGAGTCCTGTCTGTCTGGTTTAGGCAGGGCCTACCTCTGTAGAATCCTGTCTGTCTGTTTATAAATAACAGTTAGGCCTACCTCTGTAGAGACCTGTCTGTCTGTTTTAGATAACAGGCCTACCTCTGTAGAGTCCTGTCTGTCTGTTTTAGATAACAGGCCTACCTCTGTAGAGTCCTGTCTGTCTGGTTTAGATAACAGGCCTACCTCTGTAGAGTCCTGTCTGTCTGTTTTAGATAACAGTTAGGCCTACCTCTGTAGAGTCCTGTCTGTCTGTTTATAAATAACAGTTAGGCCTACCTCTGTAGAGACCTGTCTGTCTGTTTTAGATAACAGGCCTACCTCTGTAGAGTCCTGTCTGTCTGTTATAGATAACAGGCCTACCTCTGTAGAGTCCTGTCTGTCTGGTTTAGGCAGGGCCTACCTCTGTAGAGTCCTGTCTGTCTGGTTTAGATAACAGGCCTACCTCTGTAGAGTCCTGTCTGTCTGGTTTAGGCAGGGCCTACCTCTGTAGAGTCCTGTCTGTCTGGTTTAGGCAGGGCCAGGGCCAGAGGCTGCAGATCCATCATGGGGTTGATGAGTTCAATGGTCTCGTCCCCGCTCCCCTCCTCCAGGTCACTGTCCCCCTCCGAATCCCCCCCACCCTCAGCCGACGCCCCCTCTCCCCCCGGGCCCTCCGCATAGCTGCAGGAGGAGGAGCTAGAGAGGCGTGGCAGCGTGAGGGCGGGACTACACGGGTAGATGACCCGGTCCTCGTCGCCGGCGAAACACAACTCCTCACTGTGGGACGGAGAGCTGATGCTGTCGATGCCAGAGTCTCGATTGGCCAGTTTGCCGTCCGCTTGCGGCTGGAGGAGGGACAAGTTGTCTGAGGGGATCCCTGATTGGCTTTCTGACTCCGCCTGACCCCTTATCTCCACGGCGTCTGCGAGTTTCTCCGAGGCGCTATAACCGGACTCCATGGACAGGCGCTTGTCAGAGGCAGAGCACAACGCTCCTAGTTCTGGTTCTTTATCATTATCCTCCTCCATGTTGTCTGTCTCCATTGCTTTCTCTCCCGGCACCACGCCAGCCAACACAGCCAGCCCCTGAGGTAGGTCATCCAGCTCTTGAGAGGGACCAGGGGGGCAGGCCACGTGGAGACAGCCCAGAGTGAGCTCTGAGACTGGGGGAGAGAAAGGGACACCACCTGGTCCTGTCTCCGGGACCCTGGGGGTGCAGAGACCACCTCCCATGATATCAGGCACCACAATGATCTGCTCCCTGTAGAGTGAACACAGATAAGACAGTAGAATGTTACATCTATCTATCTATCTATCTATCTATCATATATCTCTCTATCATATATCTCTCTATCATATGTCTCTCTATCATATGTCTCTCTATCATATGTCTGTCTGTCTTTACAGTCTGTCTTTACAGTCTGTCTTTACAGTCTGTCTTTACAGTCTGTCTTTACAGTCTGTCTTTACAGTCTGTCTGTCTGTCTGTCTGTCTGTCTGTCTGTCTGTCTGTCTGTCTGTCTGTCTGTCTGTCTGTCTGTCTGTCTGTCTGTCTGTCTGTCTGTCTGTGTCTTTACAGTATGTCTATCTATCTTTCTGTCTATCGATCATGCTATCGATCTATCTTACCTCTCAAACTTCTCAATGAGGGAGAGCACACAGGCGGTGGGGGAGGAGCTTCCCTCGGCACGGGGGAGTGTCGGCGGTCGGCAGGGTCCTCCCCCTCTGGGGTCTGCAGGAAGAGGTCTGCAGGGTGGAGGAGGTGGGAGGGGCTTGTCCGGGGCGCGGGGGCAGGGCCTAGGAGCACCAGCACTCTGCTGCAGGTGAGGAGGCTTTGGGGGCACTGAGGAGAAATAACACAACATGTTACTGAGGTGAAATAACAGAACATACAACATGTTACTGGCTGAGGAGAAATAACACAACATACAACATGTTACTGGCTGAGGAGAAATAACACAACATACAACATGTTACTGAGGAGAAATAACACAACATACAACATGTTACTGAGGAGAAATAACAACATACAACATGTTACTGAGGAGAAATAACAACATACAACATGTTACTGAGGAGAAATAACACAACATACAACATGTTACTGACTGAGGAGAAATAACAGAACATACAACATGTTACTGAGGAGAAATAACAACATACAACATGTTACTGAGGAGAAATAACAACATACAACATGTTACTGACTGAGGAGAAATAACACAACATACAACATGTTACTGAGGAGAAATAACAGAACATACAACATGTTACTGAGGAGAAATAACAGAACATACAACATGTTACTGGCTGAGGAGAAATAACACAACATACAACATGTTACTGGCTGAGGAGAAATAACACAACATACAACATGTTACTGAGGTGAAATAACAGAACATACAACATGTTACTGGCTGAGGAGAAATAACACAACATACAACATGTTACTGGCTGAGGAGAAATAACACAACATACAACATGTTACTGAGGAGAAATAACACAACATACAACATGTTACTGAGGGGAAATAACAACATACAACATGTTACTGAGGAGAAATAACAACATACAACATGTTACTGAGGAGAAATAACACAACATACAACATGTTACTGACTGAGGAGAAATAACAGAACATACAACATGTTACTGAGGAGAAATAACAACATACAACATGTTACTGAGGAGAAATAACAACATACAACATGTTACTGACTGAGGAGAAATAACACAACATACAACATGTTACTGAGGAGAAATAACAGAACATACAACATGTTACTGACTGAGGAGAAATAACAGAACATACAACATGTTACTGAGGAGAAATAACAGAACATACAACATGTTACTGACTGAGGAGAAATAACACAACATACAACATGTTACTGACTGAGGAGAAATAACAGAACATACAACATGTTACTGACTGAGGAGAAATAACAGAACATACAACATGTTACTGAGGAGAAATAACAGAACATACAACATGTTACTGACTGAGGAGAAATAACAGAACATACAACATGTTACTGAGGAGAAATAACAGAACATACAACATGTTACTGACTGAGGAGAAATAACACAACATACAACATGTTACTGACTGAGGAGAAATAACAGAACATACAACATGTTACAGGCTGAGGAGAAATAACAGAACATACAACATGTTACTGAGGAGAAATAACACAACATACAACATGTTACTGACTGAGGAGAAATAACAGAACATACAACATGTTACAGGCTGAGGAGAAATAACAGAACATACAACATGTTACTGAGGAGAAATAACACAACATACAACATGTTACTGACTGAGGAGAAATAACAGAACATACAACATGTTACAGACTGAGGAGAAATAACAGAACATACAACATGTTACTGACTGAGGAGAAATAACAGAAATACAACATGTTACTGAGGAGAAATAACAACATACAACATGTTACTGACTGAGGAGAAATAACACAACATACAACATGTTACTGAAGAGAAATAACAGAACATACAACATGTTACTGACTGAGGAGAAATAACAGAACATACAACATGTTACTGAGGAGAAATAACAGAACATACAACATGTTACTGAGGAGAAATAACACAACATACAACATGTTACTGAGGAGAAATAACAGAACATACAACATGTTACAGGCTGAGGAGAAATAACAGAACATACAACATGTTACTGAGGAGAAATAACACAACATACAACATGTTACTAACTGAGGAGAAATAACACAACATACAACATGTTACTGACTGAGGAGAAATAACACAACATACAACATGTTACTGAGGAGAAATAACACAACATACAACATGTTACTGAGGAGAAATAACAGAACATACAACATGTTACTGACTGAGGAGAAATAACAGAACATACAACATGTTACTGAGGAGAAATAACACAACATACAACATGTTACTGACTGAGGAGAAATAACAGAACATACAACATGTTACTGAGGAGAAATAACAGAACATACAACATGTTACTGAGGAGAAATAACACAACATACAACATGTTACTGAGGAGAAATAACAGAACATACAACATGTTACAGGCTGAGGAGAAATAACACAACATACAACATGTTACTAACTGAGGAGAAATAACACAACATACAACATGTTACTGACTGAGGAGAAATAACACAACATACAACATGTTACTGAGGAGAAATAACACAACATACAACATGTTACTGAGGAGAAATAACAGAACATACAACATGTTACTGACTGAGGAGAAATAACAGAACATACAACATGTTACTGAGGAGAAATAACACAACATACAACATGTTACTGACTGAGGAGAAATAACAGAACATACAACATGTTACTGAGGAGAAATAACACAACATACAACATGTTACTGAGGAGAAATAACAGAACATACAACATGTTACTGAGGAGAAATAACACAACATACAACATGTTACAGGCTGAGGAGAAATAACAGAACATACAACATGTTACTGAGGAGAAATAACACAACATACAACATGTTACTGACTGAGGAGAAATAACACAACATTCAACATGTTACTGACTGAGGAGAAATAACAGAACATACAACATGTTACTGAGGAGAAATAACAGAACATACAACATGTTACTGAGGAGAAATAACACAACATACAACATGTTACTGACTGAGGAGAAATAACAGAACATACAACATGTTACTGAGGAGAAATAACACAACATACAACATGTTACTGAGGAGAAATAACAACATACAACATGTTACTGAGGAGAAATAACAGAACATACAACATGTTACTGAGGAGAAATAACAGAACATTCAAGGTGCTGGTTATCTTCATAAAAGATTGTAATGACAGTGTTACTGCACACGTACGAAGAAATGTACCGGTCTTTTTATTGTCCTACTTTGGTTACTCATTGTGAAGTCGAAGATTTTCATAGTTGATATGGTAAGACAGAAATGTTACCTTGTGGTTTTGGCCCAGGTAAGGGAGGACGTCTCTTCAGGGCGGTGGAGGGAGGAGTCCCACTCTCATTGTCTCCTCCGTTACAGCCGTGTCCAGCGGGGTGCAGCAGAGGCATGGATGGGTGCAGACCAAGGGACCCGGAGGTCAGGGATCCGGGGTCTGAGCTTAGACGAGGGGTCCGTGTGTCTGAGTCATCGGCGTTGGCCCCGAGGCAGGCACCGTGAGCACCAGGATCCAGAGACAAGCTCTTAGTCATCAGCCGAGGACTGGAAGAGGACGGCCCTGGGGAAGAAACAAAAAGGTTGGACATTAATTATACATAAATATACATTATAGATTATACCTGGGATTGGAGGTGGAGTGGCCTGGGGGAGGGACAGACAGATATGTCAGTCAAGGCTTTCCTCCTACCATAGTTTTACAACACTTCAGATCTAACTGGTTGTCTGTGTCAAACCTCCTATGTTTTGATTTTGAAGTAGCATTCGGTAAGAATTAAACATGGGAAGTGTAACGAACAGCGGTAGAGGGAAAGGTGTGTGTTTTATCACTGCGATTAATTACTACTTTTCTTATATATATATATATTTATTTATTTATTTATTTTTTCATTCCACAGTCAATGTTCAATGCCCACAGTGTCCAGAGGTCAGAGACAATAGAATAGACTGTCTCGGGCTAATGAGAAAACGACGATTCCACAGGCAGATAGATTCAATCTGTTTCGGTCCGCTGGACACTAATCTTTAATTGGTCAATGTGCTGCGGTGTTAATGCTTATGTAACACCACCAAGGTCACCAGTTCTATTTCTGTATAAGAATGTATCCACTCACTGAACTGTAAGTCTGTTTGGATAACAGTGTCTGCCAGGGGGCGTATATTAATGGATAACAGTGTCTGCCAGGGGGCGTAAATTAATGGATAACAGTGTCTGCCAGGGGGCGTATATTAATGGATAACAGTGTCTGCCAGGGGGCGTAAATTAATGGATAACAGTGTCTGCCAGGGGGCGTAAATTAATGGATAACAGTGTCTGCCAGGGGGCGTAAATTAATGGATAACAGTGTCTGCCAGGGGGCGTAAATTAATGGATAACAGTGTCTGCCAGGGGGCGTAAATTAATGGATAACAGTGTCTGCCAGGGGGCGTAAATTAATGGATAACAGTGTCTGCCAGGGGGCGTAAATTAATGGATAACAGTGTCTGCCAGGGGGCTTAAATTAATGGATAACAGTGTCTGCCAGGGGGTGTATATTAATGGAGATAACAGTGTCTGCCAGGTGGTGTATATTAATGGAGATAAGTGTCTGCCAGGGGGTGTATATTAATGGAGATAACAGTGTCTGCCAGGTGCTGTATATTAATGGAGATAACAGTGTCTGCCAGGTGGTGTATATTAACGGAGATAACAGTGTCTGCCAGGTGGTGTATATTAATGGAGATAACAGTGTCTGCCAGGGGGTGTATATTAATGGAGATAACAGTGTCTGCCAGGTGGTGTATATTAATGGAGATAACAGTGTCTGCCAGGGGGCGTAAATTAATGGAGATAACAGTGTCTGCCAGGGGGCGTAAATTAATGGAGATAACAGCGTCTGCCAGGTGGTGTATATTAATGGAGATAACAGTGTCTGCCAGGTGGTGTATATTAATGGAGATAACAGTGTCTGCCAGGGGGTGTATATTAATGGAGATAACAGTGTCTACCAGGGGGTGTATATTAACGGAGATAACAGTGTCTGCCAGGGGGCGTAAATTAATGGAGATAACAGTGTCTACCAGATGGTGTATATTAATGGAGATAACAGTGTCTGCCAGGGAGTGTATATTAATGGAGATAACAGCGTTAAGTAAACCACACTTGTGTTGATGAGAAACCTTGCCTGAAACCTGCAGACGTGTGTTAGCTTCTTAAAGCTAATATACGGGCTTTAGCTCAGCATGCTAATACGGTCTTGTGAGATGCAGGACAGTATAACAGCAGTATGAAGCGAATGGAACACGTCCTGTACAGTATGTTGTAAGGCGCAGCGGGTCGAGTGCTCATAGTGACTTTTATAGAACACAAAATTAAACAAAACAAGAAAACGATCGCACGAACAGGATTGCAGGCTACACACAGCTATGCAAACAACAACTTCCCACAAAGGGACAGGTGAAAACAGGGCTACCTAAGTATGACTCTCAATCAGCAACAACGATGTACAGCTGTTCCTGATTGAGAGCCATACCAGACCAACACAAAGAAATACACAACATAGAAAACCATAGAAATTCAAAACAAGAACATTACTCAAAAACCCCAGAACACATAAATCAAACACCCCTCTTACATAAATACATATCCCATTAAACCCCGAACCACATAAAACAAATACCCCCTGCCACGTCCTGACCAAACTACGATAACCAATAACCCCTTATACTGGTCAGGACGTGACATACGTACAGGACAAATAGTCTGGGCAGATTGGAAATCTCTTGTTGTTGTTGATGTCTGAAAAACAGGAAGACTCCCCGCTTTGTACGATGACGTCATATTCCTGACTGTGCCTTTAAAAGCCTGTCTCATTGTGTGTGTGTGTGTGTGTGTGTGTGTGTGTGTGTGTGTGTGTGTGTGTGTGTGTGTGTGTGTGTGTGTGAGTGAGTGAGTGAGTGAGTGAGTGAGTGAGTGAGTGAGTGAGTGAGTGAGTGAGTGAGTTAGTTAGTTAGTTAGTTAGTTAGTTAGTTAGTTAGTTAGTTAGTTAGTTAGTTAGTTAGTTAGTTAGTGGGTGTGTTTGGGTATGACTCTATCTGCGTCTAAAATGGCACCCTATTCCCTATATAGAGCACTACTTTAGACCAGAGCCCTATAGAACCCTATTCCCTACGTAGTGCACTACTTTAGACCAGAGTCCTATGGCACCCTATTCCCTATATAGTGCACTAGTTTTGACCAGAGTCCTATGGGGGACTACATAAGCAGTGCACTACATAGGGAATGTGGTTCCATTCCAGATGCACTCAGTCTCTGTCTCTGTGTTTACTAGTGTTATTATAGACAGAGTAGAGCTGCAGAGCGTCAAACCCTCAGTCCTTCAGTGTGTGTGTGTGTGTGTGTGTGTGTGTGTGTGTGTGTGTGTGTGTGTGTGTGTGTGTGTGTGTGTGTGTGTGTGTGTGTGTGTGTGTGTGTGTGTCTGATTGTGTGTGTGTGTGTGTGTGTGTGTCTGATTGTGTGTGTGTGTGTGTGTGTGTGTGCCTGATTGTGTGTGTGTGTGTGTGTGTGCGCTTGAGTGACCTGCCATGCAAAATGCAAGCCGTTCGCAGACAGACTGCTGACGAGACATTGCGATGGTTTTCTACGCCCCTGGGGAATAGAGCAGTAAGAGGATAACAAATGATTTTATGGAGAGAGAGAGAAAAAAAATGCTTTAACTTTGACAGACACATGAGACACATTCAGTATGTTTACTGAAGAGGACATAAAGATAGTGTGAGAGGGGGGGGAACGACTGAAAGAATGAATGTGTTATTGGCTCAAACTGTCACTTCAACAGCCTAACATTACCACCTAAATGACAATGTAAGGGATCCCAGCTTGCACATAACGTTCTGAGAACCATATGTTTTGGTGAAAGCATGGTTGTCCTATGTTTATTTTGCGTACAACCATCCAACAATTTTCTGGGAATGGTGCAGGATAGTTGCTTGGCTTTGGAACATTCTCAGCACTTGACAAAAACAAACAACAAAAAACAACAACAACAAAAAAGTAATTTTCTTGGTATTTCATTACGTTAACAGAACGTTTCCTAAAAGTTAGAACATGGTTACATTTCATTTCTATTTTGGTAATGTTGTAGGAACATTCTTGAAACTGGTTTGACGTTGGGAATGTTCTCGAAATAGTTCAGAGAACGTTAACAAACAAAGTTCTTCTGGGGGGGGGGGATTTTAGTACTTCAGCGTAGCGTTTCCTACAGGTTTCATCACGTGACAAATGTTATTTAGGATCTGAGGACCCATGCCGAACGTTTTCCGTCTCCTGATGGTGTATAGGCTTTGTCCTGCCTTCTTTATGACTGTCTTACTGTGTGTGGACCATGTTAGTTTGTTGGTGATGTGGACACCAAGTAACTTGAAGCTCTCAACCTGCTCCACCTACAGACCCTTCAATGAGAACGGGGGAGTGCTCGGTCCTCCATTTCCTGTTTTCCTAATTAAAGTAATGTTCTCAAATTGTTCTGAGAACGTGAAGAAAACTTCAGTAATGTTCAGAGAACGTTCTAATAATGTTATTTGAAAACATATACATTCCGTGCTCAGCATCAACAGAACTCTATCCCCAAAATTGACTCTGTACCGGTACCACCTGTATATAGCCTCCACATTGACTCTGTACCGGTACCACCTGTATATAGCCTCCACATTGACTCTGTACCAGTACCCCCTGTATATAGCCTCCACATTGACTCTGTACCGGTACCCCCTGTATATAGCCTCCACATTGACTCTGTACCGGTACCACCTGTATATAGCCTCCACATTGACTCTGTACCGGTACCACCTGTATATAGCCTCCACATTGACTCTGTACCGGTACCCCCTGTATATAGCCTCCACATTGACTCTGTACCGTAATACCCTGTATATAGCCTCCACACTGACTCTGTACCGGTACCCCCTGTATATAGCCTCCACATTGACTCTGTACCGGTACCCCCTGTATATAGCCTCCACATTGACTCTGTACTGGTATCCCCTGTATATAGCCTCCACATTGACTCTGTACTGGTACCCCCTGTATATAGCCTCCACATTGACTCTGTACCGGTACCACCTGTATATAGCCTCCACATTGACTCTGTACCGGTACCACCTGTATATAGCCTCCACATTGACTCTGTACTGGTACCCCCTGTATATAGCCTCCACATTGACTCTGTACCGGTACCACCTGTATATAGCCTCCACATTGACTCTGTACCGGTACCACCTGTATATAGCCTCCACATTGACTCTGTACCGGTACCCCCTGTATATAGCCTCCACATTGACTCTGTACCGGTACCACCTGTATATAGCCTCCACATTGACTCTGTACCGGTACCCCCTGTATATAGCCTCCACATTGACTCTGTACCGGTACCACCTGTATATAGCCTCCACATTGACTCTGTACCGGTACCCCCTGTATATAGCCTCCACATTGACTCTGTACCGTAATACCCTGTATATAGCCTCCACATTGACTCAGTACCGTAACACCCTGTATATAGCCTCCACATTGACTCTGTACCGGTACCCCCTGTATATAGCCTCCACATTGACTCTGTACCGTAATACCCTGTATATAGCCTCCACATTGACTCAGTACCGTAATACCCTGTATATAGCCTCCACATTGACTCAGTACCGTAACACCCTGTATATAGCCTCCACATTGACTCAGTACCGTAATACCCTGTATATAGCCTCCACATTGACTCAGTACCGTAATACCCTGTATAGAGCCTCCACATTGACTCTGTACCGTAACACCCTGTATATAGCCTCCACATTGACTCTGTACCGTAACACCCTGTATAGAGCCTCCACATTGACTCTGTACCGTAACACCCTGTATATAGCCTCCACATTGACTCTGTACCGTAACACCCTGTATATAGCCTCCACATTGACTCTGTACCGGTACCCCCTGTATATAGCCTCCACATTGACTCTGTACCGGTACCCCCTGTATATAGCCTCCACATTGACTCTGTACCGTAATACCCTGTATATAGCCTCCACATTGACTCAGTACCGTAACACCCTGTATATAGCCTCCACATTGACTCTGTACCGGTACCCCCCTGTATATAGCCTCCACATTGACTCTGTACCGTAATACCCTGTATATAGCCTCCACATTGACTCAGTACCGTAATACCCTGTATATAGCCTCCACATTGACTCAGTACCGTAATACCCTGTATAGAGCCTCCACATTGACTCTGTACCGTAACACCCTGTATATAGCCTCCACATTGACTCTGTACCGTAACACCCTGTATAGAGCCTCCACATTGACTCTGTACCGTAACACCCTGTATATAGCCTCCACATTGACTCAGTACCGTAACACCCTGTATATAGCCTCCACATTGACTCTGTACCGGTACCCCCTGTATATAGCCTCCACATTGACTCTGTACCGGTACCCCCTGTATATAGCCTCCACATTGACTCTGTACCGTAATACCCTGTATATAGCCTCCACATTGACTCAGTACCGTAACACCCTGTATATAGCCTCCACATTGACTCTGTACCGGTACCCCCTGTATATAGCCTCCACATTGACTCTGTACCGTAATACCCTGTATATAGCCTCCACATTGACTCAGTACCGTAATACCCTGTATATAGCCTCCACATTGACTCAGTACCGTAATACCCTGTATATAGCCTCCACATTGACTCTGTACCGTAACACCCTGTATATAGCCTCCACATTGACTCTGTACCGGTACCCCCTGTATATAGCCTCCACATTGACTCAGTACCGTAATACCCTGTATATAGCCTCCACATTGACTCAGTACCGTAATACCCTGTATATAGCCTCCACATTGACTCTGTACCGTAACACCCTGTATATAGCCTCCACATTGACTCTGTACCGGTACCCCCTGTATATAGCCTCCACATTGACTCTGTACCGTAATACCCTGTATATAGCCTCCACATTGACTCAGTACCGTAATACCCTGTATATAGCCTCCACATTGACTCAGTACCGTAATACCCTGTATAGAGCCTCCACATTGACTCTGTACCGTAACACCCTGTATATAGCCTCCACATTGACTCTGTACCGTAACACCCTGTATAGAGCCTCCACATTGACTCTGTACCGTAACACCCTGTATATAGCCTCCACATTGACTCTGTACCGTAACACCCTGTATATAGCCTCCACATTGACTCTGTACCGGTACCCCCTGTATATAGCCTCCACATTGACTCTGTACCGGTACCCCCTGTATATAGCCTCCACATTGACTCTGTACCGTAATACCCTGTATATAGCCTCCACATTGACTCAGTACCGTAACACCCTGTATATAGCCTCCACATTGACTCTGTACCGGTACCCCCTGTATATAGCCTCCACATTGACTCTGTACCGTAATACCCTGTATATAGCCTCCACATTGACTCAGTACCGTAATACCCTGTATATAGCCTCCACATTGACTCAGTACCGTAATACCCTGTATAGAGCCTCCACATTGACTCTGTACCGTAACACCCTGTATATAGCCTCCACATTGACTCTGTACCGTAACACCCTGTATATAGCCTCCACATTGACTCTGTACCGTAACACCCTGTATATAGCCTCCACATTGACTCTGTACCGGTACCCCCTGTATATAGCCTCCACATTGACTCTGTACCGGTACCCCCTGTATATAGCCTCCACATTGACTCTGTACCGTAATACCCTGTATATAGCCTCCACATTGACTCAGTACCGTAACACCCTGTATATAGCCTCCACATTGACTCTGTACCGGTACCCCCTGTATATAGCCTCCACATTGACTCTGTACCGTAATACCCTGTATATAGCCTCCACATTGACTCAGTACCGTAATACCCTGTATATAGCCTCCACATTGACTCAGTACCGTAATACCCTGTATATAGCCTCCACATTGACTCTGTACCGTAACACCCTGTATATAGCCTCCACATTGACTCTGTACCGGTACCCCCTGTATATAGCCTCCACATTGACTCTGTACCGTAATACCCTGTATATAGCCTCCACATTGACTCAGTACCGTAATACCCTGTATATAGCCTCCACATTGACTCAGTACCGTAATACCCTGTATAGAGCCTCCACATTGACTCTGTACCGTAACACCCTGTATATAGCCTCCACATTGACTCTGTACCGTAACACCCTGTATATAGCCTCCACATTGACTCTGTACCGTAACACCCTGTATATAGCCTCCACATTGACTCTGTACCGTAACACCCTGTATAGCCTCCACATTGACTCTGTACCGGTACCCCCTGTATATAGCCTCCACATTGACTCTGTACCGTAATACCCTGTATATAGCCTCCACATTGACTCAGTACCGTAATACCCTGTATATAGCCTCCACATTGACTCAGTACCGTAATACCCTGTATAGAGCCTCCACATTGACTCTGTACCGTAACACCCTGTATATAGCCTCCACATTGACTCTGTACCGTAACACCCTGTATAGAGCCTCCACATTGACTCTGTACCGTAACACCCTGTATATAGCCTCCACATTGACTCTGTACCGTAACACCCTGTATATAGCCTCCACATTGACTCTGTACCGGTACCCCCTGTATATAGCCTCCACATTGACTCTGTACCGGTACCCCCTGTATATAGCCTCCACATTGACTCTGTACCGTAATACCCTGTATATAGCCTCCACATTGACTCAGTACCGTAATACCCTGTATATAGCCTCCACATTGACTCTGTACCGTAATACCCTGTATAGAGCCTCGCTACTGTTATTTTCACTGTCATTTTACTTTCATTTTTTTATTTCTTTACTTATCTATTGTTTACCTACTTTTTACTTAAAAATTGCACTGTTGGTTAGGGCTTGTAAGTAAGCATTTCACTGTGAGGTCTACTACACCTGTTGTATTCAGCATTTCACTGTGAGGTCTACTACACCTGTTGTATTCAGCATTTCACTGTGAGGTCTACTACACCTGTTGTATTCAGCATTTCACTGTGAGGTCTACTACACCTGTTGTATTCAGCATTTCACTGTAAGGTCTACTACACCTGTTGTATTCAGCATTTCACTGTGAGGTCTACTACACCTGTTGTATTCAGCATTTCACTGTGAGGTCTACTACACCTGTTGTATTCAGCATTTCACTGTAAGGTCTACTACACCTGTTGTATTCAGCATTTCACTGTAAGGTCTACTACACCTGTTGTATTCAGCATTTCACTGTGAGGTCTACTACACCTGTTGTATTCAGCATTTCACTGTGAGGTCTACTACACCTGTTGTATTCAGCATTTCACTGTGAGGTCTACTACACCTGTTGTATTCAGCATTTCACTGTAAGGTCTACTACACCTGTTGTATTCAGCATTTCACTGTGAGGTCTACTACACCTGTTGTATTCAGCATTTCACTGTAAGGTCTACTACACCTGTTGTATTCAGCATTTCACTGTAAGGTCTACTACACCTGTTGTATTCAGCATGTCACTGTGAGGTCTACTACACCTGTTGTATTCAGCATTTCACTGTAAGGTCTACACCTGTTGTATTCAGCATTTCACTGTAAGGTCTACTACACCTGTTGTATTCAGCATTTCACTGTGAGGTCTACTACACCTGTTGTATTCAGCATTTCACTGTGAGGTCTACTACACCTGTTGTATTCAGCATTTCACTGTGAGGTCTACTACACCTGTTGTATTCAGCATTTCACTGTAAGGTCTACTACACCTGTTGTATTCAGCATTTCACTGTAAGGTCTACTACACCTGTTGTATTCAGCATTTCACTGTAAGGTCTACTACACCTGTTGTATTCGGCGACGTGACAAATAAACTTTGATTTGATCTTGTGTGTTCTTAAGAGGGTTCAGGTGTGTTGGCCACGCCCACTGATTGGCCACACCTGATCTTAATGAGTGCTTGTTTCCTTTGAAATGAGGTTTGTTTGAATAGACTAAAATGAACAGATTTGTATGCATAAAAAAACAACATGGCATGCTATCTCCATCCAGGTGGTGTAGTGAACTAATTCCATGGATAAACAACAGAAGATTATAGGTTCGAATCTCACTAATGCCATGTCACAATAAAACAAATGTGTTTGCGTAATTGTTGCGTATAGAACTGAATGTACATGTGTCCTATTTGTGCTTGCAGAAGCTAAAAGTATTGAAACATTCAGTGAACGTTTTAAAGAAGTTATAAAAAATAAAACAATTAAAATAAAATATAATTTCCATTCTCAGAGCGTTAATAAAACCTCCCAGGAAAATGTTCAAGGAACCAGAGTTCCCAGAATCAGCTCACCTCTGTTCTAAGAATGTTAGGTTTGGGTGGCATCTATATTTTCATGTCATCACACCAGCCTTCTCTCACATCAGGATTTACCACTATACCAGGGGGTTTTAAAAATGCAAAAAAAAAGACCATTGGGCATCATTTACCAGAATGCTAACAAAATGAACACAAGTCATATCAAATTTACATAGAGGCTGCTAGCTAAATATGCTAACGAGCGGAAACCAAAAATACACCAATTGCAAAGACAGCCAATCCAGCTCATAAAAGTTATTTGTATATTGGGTAGGAGCTACCGAATGTCATTTTCTGATTAGTTTAGACATTTACAAGCGAAAGTGAACGTTTTACAGGTCAGGAAATGTATGGCTTCATTCCCAGAACTTCCAAAGAACCAAATGTGCAAGCTGGGAAGAGGCTGGGAAAATGTGACCACTGTCAAACTCGAGACAGAGCAAGGAGGCTTTCTAGAGAGGGGGGGTTGTGGGGGGGGGGGGGGGGGGGGAGCATCTCCTCTTGCTCTTGGGTGAAGTTGCTGCCCTGTTAAAACAATATTGCTGTCCTCTCCTCTAACTGGGGCTAATAGGTTCCATATGATAATGCTGGGGCTCCTGTGTAGACTAGCCTACCTACTGCAGGCTGGCTAGGGGCTAATGACTTCCACATGCTCTACTAAATATACTTCCGAGAACGCGAAGGGAGAGGGGGGGCAGAGATGGAGAGAGAGAGAGCGTGAGAGAGACAGAGAGAGAAAGAGAGAAGGAAACAGAAGAGAAAAAGAGTTTAAAAAAAAACAGTACAGCTCTCCTCTTCTCTATCTTGTCCTCTTTTGTTGTTGTTTATCAACTGTCTCATGGTGTTCTCCTTGTTGTTGTTGTTTATCAACTGTCTCATGGTGTTCTCCTTGTTGTTGTTGTTTATCAACTGTCTCATGGTGTTCTCCTTGTTGTTGTTGTTTATCAACTGTCTCATGGTGTTCTCCTTGTTGTTGTTGTTTATCAACTGTCTCATGGTGTTCTCCTTGTTGTTGTTTATCAACTGTCTCATGGTGTTCTCCTTGTTGTTGTTGTTTATCAACTGTCTCATGGTGTTCTCCTTGTTGTTGTTTATCAACTGTCTCATGGTGTTCTCCTTGTTGTTGTTTATCAACTGTCTCATGGTGTTCTCCTTGTTGTTGTTTATCAACTGTCTCATGGTGTTCTCCTTGTTGTTGTTTATCAACTGTCTCATGGTGTTCTCCTTGTTGTTGTTGTTTATCAACTGTCTCATGGTGTTCTCCTTGTTGTTGTTGTTTATCAACTGTCTCATGGTGTTCTCCTTGTTGTTGTTTATCAACTGTCTCATGGTGTTCTCCTTGTTGTTGTTGTTTATCAACTGTCTCATGGTGTTCTCCTTGTTGTTGTTGTTTATCAACTGTCTCATGGTGTTCTCCTTGTTGTTGTTGTTTATCAACTGTCTCATGGTGTTCTCCTTGTTGTTGTTTATCAACTGTCTCATGGTGTTCTCCTTGTTGTTGTTGTTTATCAACTGTCTCATGGTGTTCTCCTTGTTGTTGTTGTTTATCAACTGTCTCATGGTGTTCTCCTTGTTGTTGTTTATCAAAACATATGGATGCATTCTTACAACTGCTGCTGCACAAAATACCTCCACAATGAAAATGTTACATATTTTGATACTCAAGACCCCTAAAGATCAAGATGAAATCCTCAACACTATAGATCCAGATATGTTAAATCAGAACCTCAGTCGGGATCTGTTAAATCAGAACCTCAGTCAGGATCTGATAAAATCAGAACCTCAGTCAGGATCTGATAAAATCAGAACCTCAGCCAGGATCTGTTAAATCAGAACCTCAGTCAGGATCTGTTAAATCAGAACCTCAGTCAGGATCTGTTAAATCAGAACCTCAGTCAGGATCCGTGAAATCAGAACCTAGGTCAGGATCTGTTGAAATCAGAACCTCAGTCAGGATCTGTTGAAATCAGAACCTCAGTCAGGATCTGTTGAAATCAGAACCTAGGTCAGGATCTGTTAAATCAGAACCTCAGTCAGGATCTGTTAAATCAGATCCTCAGTCAGGATCTGTTAAATCAGAACCTCAGTCAGGATCTGTTAAATCAGAACCTCAGTCAGGATCTGTTAAATCAGAACCTCAGTCGGGATCTGTTTAAATCAGAACCTCAGTCGGGATCTGTTGAAATCAGAACCTCAATCGGGATCTGTTAAATCAGAACCTCAGTCAGGATCTGTTGAAATTAGAACCTCAGTCAGGATCCATTGAAATCCGAACCTCAGTCAGGATCTGTTAAATCAGAACCTCAGTCGGGATCTGTTTAAATCAGAACCTCAGTCAGGATCTGTTAAATCAGAACCTCAGTCGGATCTGTTAAATCAGAACCTCAGTCAGGATCTGTTGAAATCAGAACCTAGGTCAGGATCTGTTAAATCAGAACCTCAGTCAGGATCTGTTAAATCAGATCCTCAGTCAGGATCTGTTAAATCAGAACCTCAGTCAGGATCTGTTAAATCAGAACCTCAGTCAGGATCTGTTAAATCAGAACCTCAGTCGGGATCTGTTTAAATCAGAACCTCAGTCGGGATCTGTTGAAATCAGAACCTCAATCGGGATCTGTTAAATCAGAACCTCAGTCAGGATCTGTTGAAATTAGAACCTCAGTCAGGATCCATTGAAATCAGAACCTCAGTCAGGATCTGTTAAATCAGAACCTCAGTCGGATCTGTTAAATCAGAACCTCAGTCGGGATCTGTTTAAATCAGAACCTCAGTCGGATCTGTTAAATCAGAACCTCAGTCAGGAAGCGTTAAATTTGAACTTCAGTCATTGCTGTTTCATAGGGCTTTAGTGCTGTAAGCCTTTAATTAAGAAGCCTTTGATACGGTTAATCACTTACAGTAGGATACCTCGTAGTTAAATAAAACGTTACATGGGTATTGTCGATAAGGCTATTGGTTATTTTAGAATGCCCGCTCAGTGCGATGTAAATTACAGACCGACCAAGGACTACAATGGCAGAAACATTCATGGCTAAAGGGCAGACATACTGTAGCATGTTGCTACTGTAGCTAAATCAAATCAGTGAAATAACCTGTCTGTAAACAATTGTTGGAAAAATTACTTGTGTCATGCACAAAGTAGATGTCCTAACCGACTTGCCAAAACTATAGTTTGTTAACAAGAAATGTGTGGAGTGGTTGAAAAACAAGTTTTAATGACTCCAACCTAAGTGTATGTAAACTTCCGACTTCAACTGCATATATACTGTAGCATGATGGGTAATGAATGTGTGCGTGTGTGTATGTATGTGTGTCGGAGGAAAACAGGCTCTGAAAGCTGTTCTATTCAATACAAGCTATCCTATAACAGTATAATGAGGCAGGCTCAGCACGATAATACAAGCTATCCTATAACAGTATAATGAGGCAGGCTCAGCACGATAATACAAGCTATCCTATAACAGTATAATGAGGCAGGCTCAGCACGAGAATACAAGCTATCCTATAACAGTGTAATGAGGCAGGCTCAGCAGGATAATACAAGCTATCCCATAACAGTGTAATGAGGCAGGCTCAGCAGGATAATACAAGCTATCCTATAACAGTATAATGAGGCAGGCTCAGCACGATAATACAAGCTATCCTATAACAGTATAATGAGGCAGGCTCAGCACGATAATACAAGCTATCCTATAACAGTATAATGAGGCAGGCTCAGCACAATAATACAAGCTATCCTATAATAACAGTGTAATTAGGCAGGCTCAGCACAATAATACAAACTATCTTACAACAGTGTAATGAGGCAGGCTCAGCACGATAATACAAGCTATCCTACAACAGTATAATGAGGCAGGCTCAGCACAATAATACAAGCTATCCTACAACAGTATAATGAGGCAGGCTCAGCACAATAATACAAGCTATCCTACCACAGTGTAATGAGGCAGGATAATACAGGCTATCCTACAACAGTATAATGAGGCAGGCTCAGCACGATAATACAAGCTATCCTATAACAGTATAATGAGGCAGGCTCAGCACAATAATACAAGCTATCCTATAACAGTATAATGAGGCAGGCTCAGCACGATAATACAAGCTATCCCATAACAGTATAATGAGGCAGGCTCAGCACGATAATACAAGCTATCCTATAACAGTATAATGAGGCAGGCTCAGCACGATAAGGGGACCGCCTTCCCAAATCGAATAACAACCTCAAAATATTGTCAGGTTACATTTCATTACACCGTTTTGAATAACGATTTGCTAAAAGAATATTTGCAGATTCATCATCAATACTTCTCCTTGCAACCTTAAGATGAATGCACTGAACTGTAGTGGCTCTGAATCAGAGAGTCTGCTAAATGACTCACTACTGTAGTGACTCTGAATAAGAGAGTCTGTTAAATGACTCACTACTGTAGTGGCTCTGGATCAGAGAGTCTGCTAAATGACTCACTACTGTAGTGACACTGGATCAGAGAGTCTGCTAAATGACTCACTACTGTAGTGACTCTGGATAAGAGAGTCCGCTAAATGACTCACTACTGTAGTGACTCTGGATAAGAGAGTCTGCTAAATGACTCACTACTGTAGTGGCTCTGGATCAGAGAGTCTGCTAAATGACTCACTACTGTAGTGGTTCTGGATCAGAGAGTCTGCTAAATGACTCACTACTGTAGTGGCTCTGGATCAGAGAGTCTGCTAAATGACTCACTACTGTAGTGGCTCTGGATCAGAGAGTCTGCTAAATGACTCACTACTGTAGTGGCTCTGGGTAAGAGAGTCTGCTAAATGACTCACTAACTGTAGTGGCTCTGGATCAGAGAGTCTGCTAAATGACTCACTACTGTAGTGGCTCTGGATCAGAGTCTGCTAAATGACTCACTACTGTAGTGGCTCTGGATCAGAGAGTCTGCTAAATGACTCACTACTGTAGTGTCTCTGGATCAGAGAGTCTGCTAAATGACTCACTACTGTAGTGGCTCTGGATCAGAGAGTCTGTTAAATGACTCACTACTGTAGTGACTCTGGATCAGAGAGTCTGCTAAATGATTCACATGAATATGTACATGTGAATATAGTGGCCTAGATTGATGCATTGTACACTTCACTATTTTCCATGGATGTTAAAATACAGAAAGACTTCCCAATACTGTCAGGAAGGAACAGAACGAACACGGCAATAATCACTTCTAGATCAATAAACCCTTTTTAACACATTTCTGTTGACTGTCTCCTAAATTTACATCCTGTCAAACTCATAGAATATTTATGATGCAGCAGTCAAAGCAGGGCTTCTGATTGGCTGCATTAATATTCAATATCAACAAGTGCTTCCTGAATAATAATTGTTTATATTATGTTTGACAGGCAGAACAGTGTTATATTTATTTATGTAGTTGTACGAAACATGTACTGTATGTTCACTTGCATATGCACATTGTAGGTTACTAACCATAGATTACTTAGCACATTATAAATTAATGTATGCAGCAGCTATTCTCGGTGGTGCAGTGGAGGGTATATGCAGCTATTCTCGGTGGTGTAGTGGAGGGTATATGCAGCTATTCTCGGTGGTGCAGTGGAGGGTATATGCAGCTATTCTCGGTGGTGTAGTGGAGGGTATATGCAGCTATTCTCGGTGGTGCAGTGGAGGGTATATGCAGCTATTCTCAGTGGTGCAGTGGAGGGTATATGCAGCTATACTCAGTGGTGCAGTGGAGGGTATATGCAGCTATACTCAGTGGTGCAGTGGAGGGTATATACAGCTATACTCGGTGGTATAGTGGAGGGTATATGCAGCTATTCTCAGTGGTGCAGTGGAGGGTATATGCAGCTATGCTCAGTGGTGCAGTGGAGGGTATATGCAGCTATTCTCAGTGATGCAGTGGAGGGTATATGCAGCTATTCTCAGTGGTGTAGTGGAGGGTATATGCAGCTATTCTCAGTGGTGCAGTGGAGGGTATATGCAGCTATACTCAGTGGTGCAGTGGAGGGTATATGCAGCTATTCTCAGTGGTGTAGTGGAGGGTATATGCAGCTATACTCAGTGGTGTAGTGGAGGGTATATGCAGTGGTGTAGTGGAGGGTATATGCAGCTATTCTCAGTGGTGTAGTGGAGGGTATATGCAGCTATACTCAGTGGTGTAGTGGAGGGTATATGCAGTGGTGTAGTGGAGGGTATATGCAGCTATTCTCAGTGGTGCAGTGGAGGGTATATGCAGCTATACTCAGTGGTGCAGTGGAGGGTATATGCAGCTATACTCAGTAGTGCAGTGGAGGGTATATACAGCAATACTCGGTGGTGTAGTGGAGGGTATATGCAGCTATTCTCAGTGGTGCAGTGGAGGGTATATGCAGCTATGCTCAGTGGTGCAGTGGAGGGTATATGCAGCTATACTCGGTGGTGCAGTGGAGGGTATATGCAGCTATACTCAGTGGTGTAGTGGAGGGTATATGCAGCTATTCTCAGTGGTGCAGTGGAGGGTATATGCAGCTATTCTCAGTGGTGCAGTGGAGGGTATATGCAGCTATTCTCAGTGGTGTAGTGGAGGCTATATGCAGCTATTCTCAGTGGTGTAGTGGAGGGTATATGCAGCTATTCTCAGTGGTGTAGTGGAGGCTATATGCAGCTATTCTCAGTGGTGTAGTGGAGGGTATATGCAGCTATTCTCGGTGGTGTAGTGGAGGGTATATGCAGCTATTCTCAGTGGTGTAGTGGATGATTGTGTCAGATACCAGCATCACACAGTATGGCTCGTTATATTGTTGTGTGCATGTTTGTGTACTGAGGAACATGTAACTTGGTTCCAGAAGAAAATCACCTTCAATGACCTTACGTTGGGGGGCTTTCATCAAGGTTAGTGTTTCTGTAGGTTGGGGGGCTTTCATCAAGGTCTTTCTTTAGGTTGGGGGCTTTCATCAAGGTTAGTGTTTCTTTAGGTTGGGGGGCTTTCATCAAGGTTAGTGTTTCTGTAGGTTGGGGGCTTTCATCAAGGTGTTTCTTTAGGTTGGGGGCTTTCATCAAGGTTAGTGTTTCTTTAGGTTGGGGGGCTTTCATTAAGGTCAGTGTTTCTTTAGGTTGGGGGGCTTTCATCAAGGTTAGTGTTTCTGTAGGTTGGGGGCTTTCATCAAGGTTAGTGTTTCTGTAGGTTGGGGGGCTTTCATCAAGGTCAGTGTTTCTTTAGGTTGGGGGCTTTCATCAAGGTCAGTGTTTCTTTAGGTTGGGGGCTTTCATCAAGGTCAGTGTTTCTTTAGGTTGGGGGCTTTCATCAAAGTTAGTGTTTCTTTATGTTGGGGGGCTTTCATCAGGGTCAGTGTTTCTGTAGGTTGGGGGGCTTTCATCAAGGTTAGTGTTTCTATAGGTTGGGGGGCTTTCATCAAGGTTTGGTTTCTTTAGGTTGGGGGGCATTCATCAAGGTTTATGTTTCTTTAGGTTGGGGGGCTTTCATCAAGGTCAGTGTTTCTTTAGGTTGGGGGGCTTTCATCAAGGTTAATGTTTCATCAAGGTTAGTGTTTCTTTAGGTTGGTGGGCTTTCATCAAGGTTAGTGTTTCATTAGGTTGGGGGGCTTTCATCAAGGTTAGTGTTTCTTTAGGTTGGGGGGCTTCATGAAGGTCAGTGTTTCTTTAAGTTGGGGGCTTTCATCAAGGTTAGTGTTTCTGTAGGTTGGGGGCTTTCATCAAGGTCAGTGTTTCTGTAGGTTGGGGGGCTTTCATCAAGGTAAGTGTTTCTATAGGTTGGGGGGCTTTCATCAAGGTTAGTGTTTCTGTAGGTTGGGGGCTTTCATCAAGGTCAGTGTTTCTGTAGGTTGGGGGCTTTCATCAAAGGTGTTTCTGTAGGTTGGGGGGCTTTCATCAAGGTTAGTGTTTCTATTGGTTGGGGGGCTTTCATCAAGGTTAGTGTTTCTATAGGTTGGGGGGCTTTCATCAAGGTTTTGTTTCTTTAGGTTGGGGGGCATTCATCAAGGTTTGTGTTTCTTTAGGTTGGGGGGCTTTCATCAAGGTCAGTGTTTCTTTAGGTTGGGGGGCTTTCATCAAGGTTAGTGTTTCTTTAGGTTGGGGGGCTTTCATCAAGGTTAGTGTTTCTGTAGGTTGGGGGCTTTCATCAAGGTTAGCGTTTCTTTAGGTTGGGGGGCTTTCATCAAGGTTAGTGTTTCTTTAGGTTGGGGGGCTTTCATCAAGGTTAGTGTTTCTGTAGGTTGGGGGGCTTTCATCAAGGTTAGTGTTTCTTTAGGTTGGGGGGCTTCATGAAGGTCAGTGTTTCTTTAAGTTGGGGGCTTTCATCAAGGTTAGTGTTTCTGTAGGTTGGGGGCTTTCATCAAGGTCAGTGTTTCTGTAGGTTGGGGGGCTTTCATCAAGGTTAGTGTTTCTATAGGTTGGGGGGCTTTCATCAAGCTTAGTGTTTCTGTAGGTTGGGGGCTTTCATCAAGGTCAGTGTTTCTGTAGGTTGGGGGCTTTCATCAAGGTGTTTCTGTAGGTTGGGGGCTTTCATCAAGGTTAGTGTTTCTGTAGGTTGGGGGGCTTTCATCAAGGTTAGTGTTTCTGTAGTTTGGGGGGCTTTCATCAAGGTGTTTCTGTAGGTTGGGGGGCTTTCATCAAAGGTGTTTCTGTAGGTTGGGGGGCTTTCATCAAGGTTAGTGTTTCTTTAGGTTGGGGGGCTTTCATCAAGGTTAGTGTTTCTGTAGGTTGGGGGCTTTCATCAAGGTGTTTCTGTAGGTTGGGGGCTTTCATCAAGGTTAGTGTTTCTGTAGGTTGGGGGCTTTCATCAAGGTTAGTGTTTCTGTAGGTTGGGGGGCTTTCATCAAGGTTAGTGTTTCTGTAGTTTGGGGGGCTTTCATCAAGGTGTTTCTGTAGGTTGGGGGGCTTTCATCAAGGTTAGTGTTTCTTTAGGTTGGGGGGCTTTCATCAAGGTCAGTGTTTCTGTAGGTTGGGGGCTTTCATCAAGGTTAGTGTTTCTTTAGGTTGGGGGGCTTTCATCAAGGTCAGTGTTTCTTTAGGTTGGGGGGCTTCCATCAAGGTTAGTGTTTCTATAGGTTAGGAGCTTCATCAAGGTTAGTGTTTCTGTAGGTTGGGGGGCTTTCATCAAGGTTTGGTTTCTTTAGGTTGGGGGCTTTCATCAAGGTCAGTGTTTCTTTAGGTTGGGGAGCTTTCATCAAGGTTAGTGTTTCTGTAGGTTGGGGGCTTTCATCAAGGTTAGTGCTTCATCAAGGTTATTGTTTCTTTAGGTTGGGGGGCTTTCATCAAGGTTAGTGTTTCGTTAGGTTGGGGGCTTTCATCAAGGTTAGTGTTTCTTAAGGTTGGGGGGCTTCATCAAGGTTAGTGTTTCTTTAGGTTGGGGGCTTTCATCAAGGTTAGTGTTTCTGTAGGTTGGGGGCTTTCATCAAGGTCAGTGTTTCTGTAGGTTGGGGGGCTTTCATCAACGTTAGTGTTTCTATAGGTTGGGGTGCTTTCATCAAGGTCAGTGTTTCTGTAGGTTGGGGGCTTTCATCAAGGTCAGTGTTTCTGTAGGTTGGGGGCTTTCATCAAGGTGTTTCTTTAGGTTGGGGGGCTTTCATCAAGGTTAATGTTTCTGTAGGTTGGGGGGCTTTCATCAAGGTTAGTGTTTCTATAGGTTGGGGGGCTTTCATCAAGGCCAGTGTTTCTTTAGGTTGGGGGGCTTTCATCAAGGTTAGTGTTTCTTTAGGTTGGGGGGCTTTCATCAAGGTTAGTGTTTCATCAAGGTTAGTGTTTCTTTAGGTTGGGGGGCTTTCATCAAGGTCAGTGTTTCTGTAGGTTGGGGGCTTTCATCAAGGTGTTTCTGTAGGTTGGGGGGCTGTCATCAAGGTTAGTGTTTCTGTAGGTTGGGGGCTTTCATCAAGGTCAGTGTTTCTGTAGGTTGGGGGCTTTCATCAAGGTGTTTCTGTAGGTTGGGGGGCTTTCATCAAGGTTAGTGTTTCTGTAGGTTGGGGGGCTTTCATCAAGGTTAGTGTTTCTGTAGGTTGGGGGGCTTTCATCAAGGTTAGTGTTTCTGTAGGTTGGGGGGCTTTCATCAAGGTTAGTGTTTCTATAGGTTGGGGGCTTTCATCAAGGTTAGTGTCTCTTTAGGTTGGGGGGCTTTAATCAAGGTTAGTGTTTCTGTAGGTTGGGGGCTTTCATCAAGGTGTTTCTTTAGGTTGGGGGGCTTTCATCAAGGTTAGTGTTTCTGTAGGTTGGGGGCTTTCATCAAGGTGTTTCTGTAGGTTGGGGGGCTTTCATCAAGGTTAGTGTTTCTGTAGGTTGGGGGGCTTTCATCAAGGTTAGTGTTTCTTTAGGTTGGGGGGCTTCATCAAGGTTAGTGTTTCTTTAGGTTGGGGGCTTTCATCAAGGTTAGTGTTTCTGTAGGTTGGGGGCTTTCATCAAGGTCAGTGTTTCTGTAGGTTGGGGGGCTTTCATCAAGGTTAGTGTTTCTATAGGTTGGGGGGCTTTCATCAAGGTCAGTGTTTCTTTAGGTTGGGGGCTTTCATCAAGGTCAGTGTTTCTGTAGGTTGGGGGCTTTCATCAAGGTGTTTCTGTAGGTTGGGGGGCTTACATCAAGGTTAGTGTTTCTGTAGGTTGGGGGCTTTCATCAAGGTCAGTGTTTCTGTAGGTTGGGGGCTTTCATCAAGGTGTTTCTGTAGGTTGGGGGGCTTTCATCAAGGTTAGTGTTTCTGTAGGTTGGGGGGCTTTCATCAAGGTTAGTGTTTCTATAGGTTGGGGGGCTTTCATCAAGGCCAGTGTTTCTTTAGGTTGGGGGCTTTCATCAAGGTTAGTGTTCCTTTATGTTGGGGGGCTTTCATCAAGTTTAGTGTTTCTGTAGGTTGGGGGCTTTCATCAAGGTCAGTGTTTCTGTAGGTTGGGGGCTTTCATCAAGGTGTTTCTGTAGGTTGGGGGGCTTTCATCAAGGTTAGTGTTTCTGTAGGTTGGGGGGCTTTCATCAAGGTGTTTCTGTAGGTTGGGGGGCTTTCATCAAGGTTAGTGTTTCTTTAGGTTGGGAGGCTTTCATCAAGGTCAGTGTTTCTGTAGGTTGGGGGCTTTCATCAAGGTCAGTGTTTCTTTATGTTGGGGGGCTTTCATCAAGGTGTTTCTTGGTGTAACATCGTCTCCAGGTTATTGAACACACAGCACATATCAGCCTGGGATATCAACCATTCAGAGTTGGTCTTAGTGGGAGTGACCATAGATTTATATGGGAGTGACCTCACTGAGTAAAGTATTTGTCATCAGGATATGTCCTTTGTTAGCAAAAAACATTCCCCTGGTCGTCACTAAGTTAACACAGCAACAGTCAGAATTATGGTTAAACTCTGCCCATTTCCACAGTTTCTCTTCATAAAAATGTATTTTTAACCAACCCTAACATTAAACCTAACCTTAACCCCACTGATAACATTATGACTAACCCTAACCTTAAATTAAAACCAAACACACATTTTAGTTTTCATGAATTTTTTACGATATAGCCAATGTTGACTTTGTGGCTGTGCTATCTAGTGGAAGCCATTCCCCCTGGTCTCAAGTGAGAAAAAAACAACAGGTCCTACCTTCCAGCTAGCTAATTATCAAAGGATATAGCTAGCTAGCTAATTAGGAAAGGACATAGCTAGCTAGCTAATTATCAAAGGATATAGCTAGCTAGCTAATTAGCAAAGGACATAGCTAGCTAGCTAATTAGCAAAGGACATAGCTAGCTAGCTAATTAGCAAAGGATATAGCTAGCTAGCTAATTAGCAAAGGATATAGCTAGCTAGCTAATTAGCAAAGGACATAGCTAGCTAGCTAATGGCTTGCCCAAGAAGAAGAAAGACAACCCCATAAAATCTGTGGTCGATTTGTGTCGAGCATTTGGGGAAAACTAGACCAAGAAGAGTTACAAACACAATCTCTTTATTGCCAATACATCGGGCCGATAAAACAGCCAAGATGTCGGGCTGATAAGACAGCCAAGATGTCGGGCCGACAAGACAGCCAAGATGTCGGGCTGATAAGACAGCCAATACATCGGGCCGACAAGACAGCCAAGATGTCGGGCTGATAAGACAGCCAAGATGTCGGGCCGATAAAACAGCCAAGACGTCAGGCTGATAAGACAGCCAAGACGCCGGACCGATAAGACAGCCAATACAT
Organism: Salmo trutta; assembly: GCF_901001165.1. Taxonomy (NCBI): domain Eukaryota; kingdom Metazoa; phylum Chordata; class Actinopteri; order Salmoniformes; family Salmonidae; genus Salmo; species Salmo trutta. The sequence goes on from NC_042986.1 coordinate 42,931,199, forward strand.
CGGGCTGATAAAACAGCCAAGACGTCAGGCTGATAAGACGGCCAAGACGTCAGGCCGATAAGACAGCCAAGACATTGGACCGATAAGACAGCCAAGATGCCGGGCCGATAAGGCAGCCAAGACGTTGGACCGATAAGACAGCCAAGATGTCGGACCGATAAGACAGCCAAGACATCAGACTGATAAGACAGCCAAGACGCCGGGCCGATAAGACAGCCAAGACGCCGGACCGATAAGACAGCCAAGACGCCGTACCGATAAGACAGCCAAGACGCCGGCCAATAAGACAGCCAAGACGCCGGGCCAATAAGACAGCCAAGACGCCGGGCCGATAAGACAGCCAAGACGCCGGCCAATAAGACAGCCAAGACGCCGTACCGATAAGACAGCCAAGACGCCAGGCCGATAAGACAGCCAAGACGCCGGGCCGATAAGACAGCCAAGACGCCGGGCCGATAAGACAGCCAAGACGTCGGACCGATAAGACAGCCAAGACGCCGGCCAATAAGACAGCCAAGACGTCGGACCGATAAGACAGCCAAGACGCCGGCCGATAAGACAGCCAAGACGCCTGACCGATAAGACAGCCAAGACGCCGGACCGATAAGACAGCCAAGACGCCAGGCCGATAAGACAGTCAAGACGCCGGACCGATAAGACAGCCAAGACGCCAGACCGATAAGACAGCCAAGACGCCGGGCCGATAAGACAGCCAAGACGTCGGACCGATAAGACAGCCAAGACGCCGGCCAATAAGACAGCCAAGACGTCGGACCGATAAGACAGCCAAGACGCCGGCCGATAAGACAGCCAAGACGCCGGACCGATAAGACAGCCAAGATGCCGGACCGATAAGACAGCCAAGACGCCAGGCCGATAAGACAGTCAAGACGCCGGACCGATAAGACAGCCAAGACGCCGGACCGATAAGACAGCCAAGACGCCAGGCCGATAAGACAGCCAAGACGCCGGACCGATAAGACAGCCAAGACGCCGGACCGATAAGACAGCCAAGACGCCAGGCCGATAAGACAGTCAAGACGCCGTACCGATAAGACAGCCAAGACATCGGCCAATAAGACGGAGTTGCACAAGACAAGGGAAGGTGTTGTGGGTGATGATTGGTTAGTAGATTAAGCCAATGAGTAACGATTCTCCCAGCACTCTGTATTGACTAACGAAGGCCAAGTTCAATGCGTTGGTCCACAAGACCTTCCTCACATTTGGGAACGATATTGGTAGTTGCTATTCGAGATCCTTGGGACCCCATTGAAGTTGAAATGTAAAATGGTTAAGGTTAGGATTAGGGACCTTTCAAGGTTCCCAGATAGCACTAACCAAACGTTTGAAAGCTCGCTGTGGCCCCCTCCATGATGTTGCACCAATGAAGTGATGTGATTTTTGATCATGTGCTTTCTCTGCAAGGGTTTAGTAACAATAGTTTTAATTTTGTCTTGTCAGGATTAACCTGTCCCAATTTATATGATTTTCCACTCTACTCGAATTCACCCTTTGGGTGGCCTCTGGAATCAAACCAGCAACCCTGGCGGTCCAAGCGTCATGCCATGCTCTATCAAACTAAGCCATATAGGACTACCAGTTGTTCACACATATTCCTTCGTTGGAGAATTTTTTTGCCAAAATTAGAGTATACCCACTTCTCCACGCATCCCTCTACAGCAATGACTATGCTCCATAAAATCATTGACACCGTTTCCACTTCTGCTGCATACATCACATCACCTATAGCAACATGGGTGCACGGTATGCTCCCTCCTCCCTCTCATCTGGTCGACTCCTCGACGCATTACTACACGTAGCCTAGCACACACATCCACTGCGGATAAATGGCTTTATTGATCAATATATTAACTGCGCTATTTATATGGA